>NC_056743.1:1446772286-1446969334 GCF_019279795.1 Protopterus annectens | reverse complement strand
ATTTTCCCAATGTAGTGCAATCCTCAACTTGGTAAACATAGGTGTGCTGGTATGTGTGACATAGCCTTACCCTTTGGTAGGTGGGATACACTCAACAGTAACTGCAATGATGGTGGCTGTGTCCACAACAGCCACATCCAGCTATATATTCCAACCCCAGTATTGCTGCACACCTACACAGTGGGGAAGAGGGCATTTACACAACCCCACTAGTTGTGATGGAATGTATGTCCACAGGATGATACCTGTGAAATGTTAGTATATGCCAGGAAGTTCTCGGATGGATGACCTCCTGGGACATGTATATTCTCTAAATGGAAGTAGATTCCTTCACATACACACAGTCTTACTTGGCAACACTGGGACTGATGTGGCTGGCCTTAATTAAACACACCACACAGCTTTTTGGATGAGGTATGTTCCTGGTTACATGTTACGTGAAGAACATACCCAGGCCTGTACAGTATGATAATGAAGGATGTAATGGTTGTTTATGAACAATACATAGTGTGACGTACCATCATATACACACTGACAAAGACATAGCAGTCAGACACACATCTGAGAGACCTGGGCTTATCAGTGCTAACTATCTTGTCAGTGTCAGATAAGGGGGCAAATCTGCCTGTCGACCAAATGAACTGTCGACCAAATGAGTTTCAGTCAAATGAACTGTCGACGAAGTCATATGGACCCATATATATATATATATATATATATATATATATATATATATGTAGATAGCTATAAATGTATGTTTAACATATGTCCAGAAAATGGAGTGGAGTCATACCTCACACCCTCTTAGTGCAAGGGCATGTCATGGAAGTATTGTAGGTATACATGTAGACTACTGCTACTGTAACAGGGGTTTGTTTTCTTAACAGAAATATTGTGTGGGAGGTCACATCTGCTATTGACATGTACACCATCAGTTACTGACAGACATCCTAAGATAATCAGACGATGCTACTGCAGTTCTAAAGATAGGTAATCTCTGAGTAACACAACACACATGACTCCAAACAGTGGCCAGTCTGCAGAAAGGCCTACAGGTGGGAGTTTCCTCAACCATATAATACTGTCATGACAGGTATTAAATCATGTAGACTAGCCATATCCACACAAACCCTGTTAAACCAACATTACTCCAAATGCAGAAGAGCAAGACTTACATTCTGTAGTCATGTCTGGAACACCCCCCTCCTGTTTATTGACCTGCCTCCACAGTGTATGTTGTTAGAGGTATATCCCACTACCCTCTGTGATGCTGTTGGCCAAACACCGACATGATGTCCTGCTCACAGTGAATGAAAAGCGCCAACACCCACATGATGTTCCTAGTTATAGGAGTGTGTTTCCATGCAATTGGCTATGGGAATGTTACCACAGCTGTTCCACATGCAGTCAGCTAGCGGGGGACCGCAATTCATGCACAGGTCACCAGCTGATCATGAGCATCACTTACAAAACACAAGCTGCTGCCTAAGCAAAGCAGGTGTACTTCTCCACATTCACCAGAGAGGGAGTGAGAGAGATAGACAGGGGCAAAGTAAGACAGGGAGGGTGTATGAGAGTAAATGCTTAGCAAGTTTGTATCACACACTTACCAGTACAGGGTTTCAAACCCCTGACTGACTATGTATTGCTATTACACTTCTATACAGTTATTTCATGCATGACAGAGCTTACATGTTGAAGAGATCTCTAAAGGTATATTTGACAGTGAGTGACATCAGCAACAGTGGTAAAGGAGGGATAAGGCTGGTGCAGTACATGTGCCTGTCCACAAGAACAGATGTCAAGGATGACACAGCCACACTCTCTCAGGGTCTCACACACATTATCACAGTTGGCAGGGTCAAGATTAGAATTCCTAAGTAGTTTGTTACACTACAGTATTACACAGGTGTCACATGCACCACAGAGGTTATCAAGCTGATATATGGGCAAAGGGTATGTCAAGGTAACTGACATCAGAAGGCATGCTTCAGTAAGGCAATGGGAGGTGTAGTGACTGTGAATGGCATCCAAATCATTAATCTCCACACACACACACACAAAGACACAGGTTTCCCAGTACTGACATGCATGGGTTCATTGCTTCACAGGTGTGTAGTGGTTGACTGTGCCAGAAGGCTGTACAAGGCTAGGCAAAGGGTATACCTTGGCATTGGGCCACATGACAGTGGTCTGCAGTGTGGCTCAGGGGTGTAGTCTCTGGATTGGCCCACACTGGTGGGTATTGTATTCACCATCCACTCATCTAGGTTACTATTGTGGGTGGCAAGTGCTGTGCAAAGCGTGCCATGTATCTGTTCTATATTCCATAACATGGATGGTGTCTGGGATGTGCACATGTCCCACATGCATGTTCTGTGACGTGTGGAAGTGTACCTGGGGTGTCTGGGGCATGTTATATGGATAGATTGTTATCATTTGATGTGGCATTCCTGGTCTCATGTGGTGAGAACTGGCAATGGAAACCAGGTTGACCTTGCACCTACATTGACAGCATGATACAGGTATTCACTGGTGTTAGTGGCATCTGTCCATACAGGGCATGTGTATAAGGCATGCTGTTTCCTTTCTGGGTTACATTTGCTGACTCTACAGTTGTTGCAGGCGTCCAGTAGGAAACATAGCAAAGGACCACTCTATACAATGATTTGCCTATTGTAGGGATGAGACAGGGTGCCATGTCTTCTGTAGTCCACTGCAATCACACCATGGTTACTATCTGTGGGCAATATGCAGGGAACTACCAACATAGTGGTTGTTGCCTACTAAGTGTGTTTGCGTGTGAGACATGGGTAGAGGGTGTTCTCTGGGTAATACAAGAGTGGCCTATATTGTTCCCCAATCCATAATGTCACATGTAGGGGTATGGATTGTGCACACCTGCCTCTTTGCTGTTTGACATCTGTTGTCCTTGTAAGGTGGACATTGTGAAATACAATATTCCCACCATATAAGAATTTTGCAAAACCTGCTTCACAATGAGTCCTGTTATTATACACTTACAGCTACCTCCACACAGGATACTGATGACCAACACACACACGCACGCACACACACACAGACACACACACACACACACACACACACACACACACACACACACACACACACACACACACACACACACACACACACACACAGTTGCCAAGCCTAGGATTAGAACTCCTACCTAACTAGTACATCACACTGCAGCATTATGCAGTTATAGCACACTACATGGAGCTTATGGGGCTACTCCTTCCCCAAAGGTGTATTTCAAAGTGAATGACATCAGCAGGCTTGCCAAAGTAGGGCAATGGAAAGTGTAGTGAATGTGAATGGTCTCAAAAACATTCATCCCTACACAGACAAACACACACAGAGTCTCACAGTTGCTATGTGTGGGATTAGAACTCCTAACTAACTAGTACATCACACTATAGCATTTTGCAGTTATAGCACATGCCACAGAGTTTACTAGGTTACGCATTCCGCAAAGGTGTATTTCAAAGTGAATGACATCAGCAGGCCTGCCAAAATAGGACAATGGAATTTGTAGTTCATAGGTTCATAGGCTGGTACTAGGCTATCAGGCCTATGGCCTATACAAGTCTAGCCATAACAATTCCCTGGCTATTTCTTCCCACAATATTTACTTCACTGGACCCCTGTCTAGCAGGGTGACTGACGTGATCCCTGGGGTGAATTTTCTATCTAGCATACAATCGTCAAGGTTCCTTTTGAAGAGGACCAAATAGGCACTCTGCTTGACATGTATGGGCAGTCTATTCTAGAATCTGGGGAGTCTCTGGGTCAGGAACCCATCCCTCCAGCATATTTTGTTCATTGTGATGACAAGGTTTGGATCCCTGGAGCATGTGGTTCTGAGGGATTGGGATTTCTTTAAGTGTAGCATGTCCAACAGCTGTGGGTTTGACATAGAGATCACCCCTGAGTAGATGATATGCAGCAGAGTATAGCTGAATGATTTTTAGATGTTCAGCATAGGGCATCTGCTTTAGGCCTGTGATTCTTTTTGTGTGGTATTTCTGCAGCTTTTCTAGTTGTTGCAAATGTATTGAGAGTTACATATCAAACTGGGTACTGTATTCTGTACTGGGTCTTCTGAGAGATGACTACAGTAGGACAATGACCTCCTTTTTTCTGGATTAAAAGCCCTTAGTGATGAGTTGTGCCACATAGATGGATTTCCTGACTGTTGTGGCAATGTAGTTATCGAAGGTGAGACCACTGTCCACCTGTGTCTCTAAGTCTCTTATCACACTTTCGGTGTTTAGTGTACTGCCACCTATGTGGTAATTCATGGGTACATGTTTCTTCCCAAAGGGGTTAACTATATCTTTCTTGGGTTTGAGCTTAAGCCCATAGCTCTGACACCAAGCATCTGTTTCTGTAAGGCCCTTTTGTAGAATATCCACATCATTTGGGGATTCAGTAATGGCTCCCAGTTTGCAGTCATCTGTGACCTTTGTTAGCCAGAGTCCCTTAGTGTTGGCCTGTACTTCAGAGCTCTAGATGCCAAACGAGAGTGGTCCCAGGACTGAACCCTGAGGTACTCCAATTGTCACTTGTCTGGAGCTGGATTTGGAGTCAGCTACTTTTACAGTGTGGGTTCTTTCATTAAAGCCAGTTGGCAACCCATCAAGTGATGTAGGGATTTAATGTCCAGCATAGTATGTTTATCTATGATTCTATTCCAGACAGGGGGGTGGTGTCAAAAGCCTTGATGAGATCTAGATAGGCTGTGTAGACTGCCTTACCCTCATCCACAGCTCTAGGGACTGATTCAAAGACATCAATCAGGTTCAGGAGACAAGATCAGCCCTTCATGAACCCAACCTGAGTGGGGTCCAGTGTTTGAAGGTTGTCAATGTCTTTGTTTATAAGTTTCATGATAATATGTTCCATGGTCTTGCAGATCAGGCTCATCAGACTGATGGGGCAGTAGTTCCCAGGATCCAAGCTGGATCCTCCCTTGTGGAGTGGGATAACTGTTGCTGTGCACCACTCAGTGGGCATGAAGCCTGAGGTGAGGCTATGATTAAACATGGCACTTAGGTGAGATGTCAGATTAATTTTGTAGTTCATGTAATACACAGCCTGGGATGTTGTCTGGTCCCATGGATGCTATTTTCTTAGCTTTGGCGAGTGTTTTTTGTACCTGTGTGGCCGTTATTACCAGAATCTGGCAATCTGTCAGTATTGAGATGGGCCCTTTAGGGGGTGAGAAGGGGGTGCAGTTGGCATTGAATCGATCTGCCAGGATATAGGCAATATCCATGGGATGAGTATATGTAATGCCATTCTGTTGTAGCTCACAGCAGCTCTAAGCATTGCCATTTATATTCCTGACATAGCTATAGCATGGCTTGCGGTTGTCTTCAGAATCTTTGGCTATATTATTTTCATAACTAGCAGTGGAGGATTTTATGAGGGATCTCTGCTACTTACTGAAGCTGGTAAGGGAGTTTTTTACATCCTGGGATTTTTCTCTTTTCTGTGACAGTTTCTTACTTTTGTTGTAAAGTATGTTTATGGCAGGGGACCACCAGATTGGCCTCCTTTTCTTGGAGGAGAGCGTCTTGGTTTTATTTGGGATGGCACGATTCATGCACATGTGGATGTGCTCGTACAGTTCTTTAGTGTAGGATTCAGCAGTCAAATTTTCAGTTCCCATCTGCATGGGTGTCATGAAGTCTGTCACTTCTGACCTGTGTAGAATGATGTTGGCTTTGGAGATGTTTTTTATGGAGGTTTCCCTATTGGGGAATGGGGGAGGGATGTGGATGTCAAGGATGATTAACTTATGGTCAAACCTGACCACCGAGGTTGTGACCATAGGTGTGGGGCATCAATTTCCTATGTTGGTAATGACCAGGTCTAGGATATTGGAGCCCCTGGTGGGACAATAGGTTAGTTGATCCAGGGCATTGGCAATTATGAATTCCAAGAACCGTTGGGCATAGGTGTCGGTACAGAAGTAGTTTTCCCAGTTAATGGCAGGGTATTTGAAAACACCAAGTATTAGGGTGTTTGCTTGTATCTTAATATTTTCCAGTATGTTTAGAAAGGTGTAGTAAGAATCTTGGGACATGGTGGGGGATCTGTATCAAGCTATACATTTTGGATTGCAGTCTTACCTAGTGTTAATTGCACCTGGAGAATTTCAGGTGCATTGTATTGCACAACTAGCCTTGTGGTGTGAATATCCTTGGTGAATATGGACACTCCTCCACCTTTAGTGTTTTTGTCCTGGTTTGGTGGCCGACAGGTGTGGTAATAGTTGTAGCCTGGTATTGCAATGGTATTCTCTGGAGCCTTGGACCAGGTCTCTGTTACTGCACAGATATTGATGTTCTCCATCTTTAGGAGTGCCTAGTGACTGTGAATGGCCGCACAAGCATCCCTATACAGTTGCGATGTCTGGGATGAGAACTCCTACCTAACTAGTACAATACACTATAGCATTATGCAGTTAAAGCACGTGCCACAGAGCTTATATGGCTAGTTTTTTACCAAAGGTGTATTTCAAGGTGAATGACATCAGCAGGCTTGCCAAAGTAGGGCAATGGGGAGTGCAGAGACTGTGAATGGCCACAAAAGCATTGATCCCTCCACACATACACAACCAACCATGCATATTCTCATAGTTGCCATGTCTGGAATTAGAACTCCTGTATAACTAGAACATCACACTAAAAGCATTACGTAGTTATAGCATGCACCACAGAGCTTATAGGGCTACTCTTTCACCAAGGTGTATTTCAAGGTGAATGACATCAACAGGCTTGTCAAAGTAGGGCAATGGGGAGTGCAGTGTGTGTGAATGGGCCATAAACCATTCATCTGGAAGCACACACAAAACACTGAGTCACACACAGATTTACATTTAACAGGTACGTGTATACAACTGCTAGATGAATAATGACTTGCACAGTCATATTACACAGTTATCACAAGCACCACAGACACTATAGTGCTGTGGAATACCAGAGGAAAATGTCTACAGTGATTGACATTTGCACGTCAAGTGGATTTAGCCAATTGGATGTGTGCTGAGTGGGACAAGTCTCATGATGGGAGGTTCTTTGTTACTGTCTGTCACTCTCTTCCACACATCTATGTATGTGTAAGTTTGGCCTATTATAGTGTGTTCTCCTTGAATATATGTGTGTATTCCTATCTGATGTGTGTGCAAAGCATGACTGGTGTACAGTGTGGAGTGTGTGCACAAACATCTGCGTCTGTCAGATATGTATAGTCCACTGCTGTTGCCAGAAATGGACTTCATTTCTGTAAGTATGGGAGCATGCCCAGTATGACCTTTCATTATTTTGTTTTCAGACATGGGCATGCCCAGTATGACCTTTCATTATTTTGTTGTTAGACATGGGCTTTGTTTCTCTACATGTGGGAGCATGCCCAGTATGACCTTCTGTATTGAATGTGTGAATCCATTCCAGGTAGGTTGTACTCCAGTGTAGGCTTTTGTGTTCTACACCTGCAGCCAGCAACCTGTTTCTGCAGGATATCTATAGATCAGTTGACAATGGGCAAAGAATAGTGGGTTACTGTAGGTAATTGTGTCTGTGCTGCTTCTGCTACATGGTCCTTCTGTTAGCAGAGATATTCAGACATATGTACTGTTTTACACTGTGATGTTTTATGTCATCAACTACAGTCACGTATACATATCTTTCCTGGGGAGCAGAGGGTGAATGAAGCTGTGTCCAGTATGGTGGTCTGCAGCCTACATATTCTTGCATAATCATGCCATTCTGGAGGGGAAGCTGCAGACACTTGCTGATGGGTCTATGTAAATGGTTCAGCACTATAGTACAGTGGTGGCTGAGGATCTCATGCTTGTATATCCATTGTCGTGACAGTATGGCCATATCCTGCTGTTGCCATATCTCACAGCTGTACCAATTCACACAGGTTATCCAGAGTCAGGGCTCATATTTCTGCTCATTACCCCTTCACATTGCGGTTTACAAGCAGGTTTGTAGCCACCCATTCCTGTGTTTGCAGGCAGGGATAGTATGTGCACACAACTGAGTTTCTGACTTCACACACTCCATGGCATCCTTGCTTCTACCCCCCCCATGTTATTCTATGCTCTTCCAAACATTATGCAAACATTATCTGATAAGTTCCCTATAGTTATCACTTCATCCCAGCAGTATTTAGGGGTCGGTCCGCAGTTCATGCAGTAGGACATGGTGGACTTGCTACTGTGATTTCTCGACATGGCCTTGCATTTGGGTTCTGTAGACTCTTTTATGTTGTTATTTGGCAGTCCATGAGATAACATATATTGGCAGTATGGGTGAGGCACAGGCCTTTGACAGACAGTCCCAGGCTGCAAGCCACTATATTCCCTTGGGGTGGCAGGGTAGGTGTGCAAGGTGTTAATGCCAATAGTTTCTGTCCTTATTGATCCAGTGGTGTGGATGCTGGCAGAGTGCTGCTTACAGCTAGGGACACACCTGCATGGGACACCTCTTCAGCATGCTGCATTCTATGGCTATTCCCATACAGAGGTGGAGGTCATATTGTACTCATTCCCAACAGCAGGGATAAGACCTGTGAAGTACCTGTGGCTGATGGTGGGGTGAGCTGGGTGCATGTGTGCTATGTAAGCTACTTGCAGTTGACTCACAGATATACGTGGGGCATTCCACTTATGTTGGCTTGTGCAGGGACATCAGCAGTTTCTCAGAACTTCATACCTGTGACTTTTGTGATCTGCCAGTGTTTGGCTAGACAACATCAGTATTCCATACTACAAACCCAACTAATGTGCTGCTAGCCTGTATGTACAATTCCAAAGGTGTGTCCATTTGACAGTAACATTTTATGCACTCCCTGTCTAGGGTACTTCCACCTGTGCACTGTTTGTATGTCTGAGCCCACGTTTATGTCATGTCCATCTTTCAGATGGTAACAGATATTACATCTGAACAATTAGCATGGCTTACTGATGGAATGTGTCTTGCTGGGATGCATTACATTTGGCATTGCAGATGGGAGAACTTGGCCATGTCATCGGCAGTACTGGCCATTGGCCAACAGGACACAACCCACCATGCCTACATGCTGACCACTCTCACACAATATACAACACACACCAACCTAACACACACAGCCCTGCATATTGTACAGATGACAATCTATCCTGCTACTTTAGCCAGCTCAGGTAATTTGTGCTCCACTGTTATTATACCTACACATACATGTTACTACATTTCTACATAGGATTGTGGGGGGGGGGCACACCTGACAACTGTACACATTTGCTATGACTGTACTGGTATTTCAGGTACTCCATTTCATTCTGTATTCTGACCTATCATGCAGACTAGTGGCATATCAGTGTACTACAGTTATTATGTTTTATTGACCTACATTTCAGTTTCAGACTTCTTAGCCTTCAGAAGTAACATCTCACTGCCTGACCTGTTGTATTCTGTCTGTGTATGTCTGGAGAGAGGCTGTTCTCCATAACCATCAATCAGAGGCCTTAGCACAGTCTTTCTTTGTGTTTGTCTATGCCTGTCCTAGCTGAGACTGTTGTTGGGTATGTGAGCCTCACTGACTTGCCTGTGTGTATCCTATGGAGACACATTTGGCCCACCACATTTCCTGCAGTGGGTTTTGTCACCTTGTCTAGTACTGGCTACTATGTTGACACCAGTGTTTAATGCAGATTTCATGCTGCCAATATAGGTGTCTATTATCTGATGGCATCCCATTCAGCCACCCGATTCCCTTGCATGCTCACATCTATACCATAGATACAAGTAGTAGAACATATTACTCCATTCAGAAATTGATAGGGAGAGTGACTTACCTTGTGGCTGTGCCAGTAGTGAGGATGGTACTGGAGGGCTGACTATGTTGGATGCACATAGTACACTCCCTATACATGGTTAAGCACAGGTAGTGTCATGTTTTATCTGTGTGTGAGCCTGGCTGCACCTTATATGAAAAATACAAATTATATAAGTTATGTTTTGCCTCTGTACTGTCAGTTGTAGTCCAGAGATGTCCTGGAGATGATTCCTGATCTCCCCACCACTTCCCTAGATTTCTCTCTCACAGAGTCAGGACAGGTCTGCCTGAACAGAGTCAGCTCTTGATGGCTCTGATTCACATCTCAGGATGGATTTTTCTGGTCTCCATTAGATCCCTATATATATCCAGCATAATAAATGATGCTTGCTATAAGTGGTTTTGGTGGTTTTGGATTTTTTTTTGAGCATTCTCCATTAATTCCGGGTTGGAATGGGCCTTTGACATGTCCACACTGGTATGTCACCTCTGAGCAGGCGGGCACACGACTGGCTTTGAGGCTGAGCTTTCTTTCTCTGGCAGCATAGCATATGACAGATTTTGGAGTCCCTTTTTTCTTTTGGTGAGGAACTTCTCTCTCTTTTGGGTGCTCCAGGGGTGAGATACATACATCCCTAATGGGCATTGTACACGATCATTGGTCTGATAAGTGAAGAGGCAGGAACAATGATGACCACACACTAGATCTGGATGAATCCCTTCATGATCAGGTGGGCAATGTGAAGGTCTTTCTAACCACTTTAGCAATGTGAGAAGAAAGGCCACTGTCTGTACTGGTCCCCAGGTCTCTCCTAATAACCTCTTCTGTGCCCTTCTGTGTACCCTATATGTGGTATTGGGTTACCTGTTTTTTTTGTTTTATGTAAGGGTATATTTTTTTTTTTTTTTGGCCCGTGGTGGCTCTCTCTGGCCAGCTATCTGTTTCCGTGAGTCCCTTCTGAAGGATATCCGTGTCCGATGCACTTTCCACTATGGCGCCCAGTTGGCATCCCTTTTACTGTATGTGCGAGTCAGAGACTGGTGTCATTCCCTGGGTTCCTACCGTGTCAGTGTATGTGCTATGCATAGCCTCTTTGCCAAGGCCTGGGCATACTGGGCATGCCTCCTTCTGCTTACTGGGGCAGGCACAGGTTGCTCCTCCTCTGACTCACTCTGTGCCTGCGCAGACCTTGGCAATGGTGGGGTGCTGTGTGGCCCTGCCCCATGCTGTTCCTGCTGCAGCTGTTTCTGCAGGATCATATTGTGTAGCATGGCACATATGATGACAATTTGGGTACAGGTATCTGGTGAGTGCTGCAAGGCTCCATAAGATATGTCCAGGCACCGGAACCATGACTTGAACATCCCAAACACATGCTCTATTATGATTCTGGTCTGTGCGTATGCCTCATTATGGAGTTCTTGTTCGGGTGTGTGTGTGCATTTCTGGTAGGTGTCATCAGCCACGACTCCAGTGCGTAACCAGCATCCCCCACTAAGTGGCCATATGGGATGTCCCCATTGGCAAATCTCTGGTACAGCTGCATCATATGCCATATGTGGGAGTCATGATAGCTTCCAGGGCTGCCAGCACACACATTCGTTATAATGTCCTGGGCATCACACAAGACCTGGCAGTTGATGGAGGGGATGCCCTTGCAGTTTATGTAGACTCTACCTTGTTCATTGAGTGGTGCTTTGATGTGTATGTGCGTGCAGTATATAGCACTTACTACCTCAGGGTATTCTGCTATTTGGTGGAAGAGACACATTTTGCTGGTCAACGCCTCATGGGTGTTGAGGAATTATATATGCTCACCGACATGTGCTGACATGGCATGCAGGAACTGGTGGACTACCCTTAATGCAGATGCCTGTGAGATCCACATGATATCTCCAGTTGGCCTTTGGAAGGTACCTGTGGCTAGTATTGTTAAGCCTACACATACCTTGGTATCAACTGGGATGGGTTCCCCTCTGTTGGTTCTGTGTGTGAGGCATGGCCAGCACAGCTCAACAATTTGTTGTAGGAAGGCCCTGTCCACCCAATAGCACTCCACTATCTCCAGCTCATGTAGCCTCTGGTAGGGTACCCTAAGTCTGTATACTCTTCTCCTTCTCCTCACTGTGGGTTGGTCATCAGCATTCTCATCCTCACCACCCTTAGCCGCTTCCACATGTTGATTTATGATAGTGAATGCAGCCCCTATCATTTTGTTGCTTTTGTTAGGTAAAATTTCCCCATTAGTGTACACCAGTGGTGTAGAGTTTGTGGGAAAATCAGAGGGAAAGGTGTTTGGATAGTTTATAGTAGTGTGCTGGGCTGGGCTGGTGCCTGTGTAATTGGCTGATGCTGATAATATATTTCACCTTCCAGCTATGCTAGTTCTCCTTGATTACCTTCCTACTGCTGTTCTCCCTTCCCATTGCCTTCCTGTTTAAGCCCCGAAGTGCACTGTGCAAACACAGTGCTCAGATGTGCACGGAGCTGCTATTTCCTGGTTTACTTTCTTTTTTGGTTTAAAACCCAGTGCGCAGTGCACACACCCATTTAGGCAATGTAAAGTGTGCTTGGCAGCTTCAGACACACCCCTTTCCTTAGCTCTGCTAAGCTAAGGGCAAACCTGAGCCAAGGGCTCCAATAAGCTTACAATATGCCTGACACACCCCTGTATGATGTCAGCTAGCTCTTAGGCTTGCACCATGATCTTCCTGCACCTACATGGTTGGGTGCAGGCTAGCCATGAGGGGAAATCTGTGATTCAGTATCATTCCCCTCATTTGCATAGGATTGCCTGCTAATGCCTAGTTACAATTCCCACACTGAGCCTTCCCCCTTAGCAACCACTATTCACTGGCCTTGTTGTCTTCTGCCTGCCATTGACTATAATGGCAAAATTGTGATTTTTCAGAGAAAGCTTTTTTCAGGGTTTTCTTTTATTTTCCGGCCGATCCCATTTGTGTGCCACTGCCCTACGCTTAAACGTCCGAAAGCGGCCAAAAAAAGTTTTTTTTTTCCAACTGTTTTCCATGCCAATGGCTATAATATTTGACCATTGGCATGCTTTACACATTATATACTCCCTTTATTTGGAGCTGTCATGGCTCCATTTTGTAGTTTGCAGAAATGTACTCGGTTACTAACTGAGTACATTTCTGCAGGTTACACTAGTCCTGCATGGATGGCTGCCAGCTTCCTGGATCACTAATTCACCTCATTTTTATGTTTTTCACCTGCAAATGGGATAATTAGCATACAAGAGCTGTGTCTGTGCAGGAATTGTGCAGGAGTGCTTGTGCACATCCCGGGAGCTTGTTCCTGGATCTCTCGGTGCCCATATTGCCTCAAGCAGCTTCTGCACTATTCCTGCATGCCATGCAGAGCTTTCTGAATCCTGGGGTATGTTTTCAACCTAAGGAACAATTCTCATATATAGCCTTCATAATTTTTTACTATTTTACCTCTTTGTATTTGTAATAATTCTAAGAATTTAAGAGTGGAGGAAGATGCACGCAGATGGACTATATCTTATGTAGAAGGGCCACTCTGAAGGAGATTGGAGACTGTAAAGTTGCGGCAGGTGAAAGTGTAGTTAGGCAGCATAGGATGGTGGTTTATAGGATGACATTGTTGATCAAGAGGAAGAGGAGGAGTATGAGGGCAGCACCAAGGGTCAAATGGTGGAAACTGAAAAAGGTAATTGTGAGGTGGAGTTCAGGGAAGAGTTAAGACAGGCACTGGGTGGCAGTGAAGAGTTACTGAATAGCTGGGTAACTACACCAGAGCTAGTAAGGAAGATGGCTAGAAAGGTGCTTGGTGTGACATCTGGAAAGAGGAAGGACGACAAGGAGACATGGTGGTGGAATGAGGAATTATAGGAGAGTATACAGAGAAAGAGGTTGGCAAAGAAGAAGCAGTGGGATTGTCAGAGAGATGAAGAAAGTAGACAAGAGTATAAGGAGATGAGGTGCATGGCAAAGAGAGAGGTGGTGAAGGCTAAGGATAAAGCGTATGAAGAGTTGTATGAAAGGTTGGACACTAAGGAGGGAGAAAAGGACCTGTACCGATTGGCTAGACAGAGGGATTGAGATAGTAAAGATGTGCAGCAGGTAAGGGTGATAAAGGATAATGAGGGAAAAGTACTCACAAGTGAGGAGAGTGTGTTGAACAGATGGAAAGAGTACTTTGAGGGGTTGATGAATGAAGAGAATGAGAGGGAGAGAAGGTTGGATGATGTGTGGATAGTGAATCATGAAGTACAGTGGATTAGCAAGGAAGAAGTAAGGATAGCTATGAAGAGGATGAAGAACGGAAAGGCTGTTGGTCCAGATGACATACCTGTGGAAGCATGGAGGTGTTTAGGTGAAATGGCAGTGGAGTTTATAACTAGATTGTTTAATGAAATCTTGGAAAGTGAGATGATGCCTGAGGAATGAAGGAAAAAGTGTTTTGGTACAGATTTTTAAGAATAAGGGTGATGTGCAGAGCTGTAGTAACTGCAGAGGGATTAAACTGATCAGTCACAGCATGAAGTTATGGGAAAGAGTAGTGGAAGCTAGGTTAAGAATGGAGGTGACAATTAGTGATCAGCAATATGGTTTCATGCCAGGAAAGAGCACTACAGATGCAATGTTTGCTCAGAGAGTGTTGATGGAGAAGTACAGAGAAGTTCAGAAGGAGTTGCATTGTGTCTTTGTGGACTTAGAGAAAGCATATGACAGGGTGCCTAGAGAGGAGTTGTGGTATTGTATGAGGAAGTCAGGAGTGTCAGAGTGTCAGAGAAGTATGTAAGAGTGGTACAGGATATGTACAAGGGTAGTGTGACAGCTGTGAGGTCTGTGGTGGGAGTGACGGATGCGTTTAAGGTGGAGGTGGGATTACATCAAGGACCGGCTCTGAGCCCTTTCTTATTTGCAATGGTGATGGACAGGTTGACAGACGAGATCAGACAGGAGTCCCCGTGGACTATGATGTTTGCAGATGACATTGTGATCTGTAGTGAGAGTAGGGAACAGGTGGAGGAGACTCTGGAGAGGTGGAGATATGCTCTAAAGATAAAAGGAATGAAGGTCAGCAGGACTAAGACAGAATATATGTGTGTGAATGAAAGGGAGGATAGAGGAATGGTGAGTATGCAAGGAGTAGAGGTGGTGAAGGTGGATGAGTTTAAAAACTTGGGATCAACAGTTCAGAGTAATGGTGAGTGTGGAAGAGAGGTGAAGAAGAGAGTACAGGCAGGATGGAGAGGGTGGACTAGAGTGTCAGGGGTGATTTGTGACAGACGAGTACCAGTAAGAGTGAAAGGGAAGGTCTGCAAGAGGGTATTGAGACCAGCTATGTTATATGGGTTGGAGACAGTGGCATTGATAAAAAGGTAGGAGTCAGAGCTGGACATGGCAGAGTTAAAGATGTTAAGATTTGCACTGGGTATGACGAGGGTGGACAGGATTAGGAATAAGTATATTAGAGGGTCAGCCCAGGTTGGAAGGTTTGGAGACAAAGCCAGAGAGGCAAGATTACATTGGTTTGGACATGTGCTGAGGAGGGATGCAGAGTATATTGGGAAAAAGATGCTAAGGATGAAGCTGCTAGATGCAGGAAAAGAGGAAGGCCTAAGATAAGGTTTATGGATGTGGTGAGAGAGGACATGCAGGTGGTCGGTGTGACAGAGCAAGATGCAGAGGACAGGAAAAAATGGAAACAGATGATCCGCTGTGGTGACCCCTAATGGGAGCAGCTGAAAGAAGAAGAAGTATTTGTAATAATTCTATAAACTGACTTATTTACAACATAGTGACATAACATTAGGCTAGAGAAGGTTTAGAAGGGGCAAAATCAACTTGCATAATTAAACAAAAAGGTGTTTTCTGTAGGAGATGAAAACAAAAACAAAATCAGCAATTATAATTGGACATGTAACACTTTATAAGAAGGAACATCCATTTTATTTAAATATTTTTGCAAATCCTAAACCCTGGGTCAAAGTTTCACATTAGAAATCATGCCACCTGTAATCTGTATGGTAAAATTGTACCTTATTCAGCAAATAAATTCACCTAACCCTCCATATATCTGTATAATTCACAAATACCCTGGGCCACTTATTCTACATATATTATGAAATATAGTCTGAATAAGGATTTGGTCAGATAATGGAAAGGTTTAAACACTGATATGTAGTACATGAAATCTGACATAAAATTGTGAAACCTCTAAGCCTAGCTGCCTGGAAAACCTGTTTTATAAATTGTATGCCCCATATATCCTGGCATTCAGAGGATTTGCACAAACCTTCAGTTAAGTAGAGATAAGCATTTTTGGTGGGGGCAAGTCACTTTCTACTATCCATGCACCCATATGTCCAATATCTATATAAAGAACTATTCAGTTTTATCCATTATAGCATCTAACAAAAGTGGATTCAACAAGTATGTTTATTTGACAAGTGGGAAACTTGTTAAGAGAAACTCTCCCAATGAGTTGTTTTTCAGCAAAACAGACTACACACTCTAAGAGCATTGTCTTCAAAGCTGGAATCAGTGTTTCTCAACATCTTTGCACTTTTAAACTAAAACCCTATCACAGGGGGAGATTATTACCCTTAGCTAGTTTCCACCCCACCCCTAGAGTTAATCCTCTTTTACATACCACATCATTACCAACCTTCTTTCTTAGGCTCCATAACCAGCAATCATTCAGAAGAAACACCCACATTATATACTGCCGTATTCCAACTGGCAAAATTTCAAAACCAATCTAAGAAGAAATAAATGAACATGCCAGTTAAGTGCTTTCATTTGTACACTTAAGAACTTCATCAGAGCTAAGTAGTTCAACTGGCTTACCTATTCATAACAAACAATGTATATCACATGTCCAAAATGAACCAATCATATCACAAAAAGTAAAAATAATATTAAAATATCACTAAAATAGAAAATAAGAATCAATATTCCCTAAATAAACTTTTGCAGACATTTAAATACGCTAACATTATTTCACCATTTCACACTGAGCTAATCGGAGGAAGTTGGAGGAAGGGCTCTGAGCCAAGTAATCTGTAATATATAGCATTAAGTATCCAGTTTTTTGCTTACTTTGAGTTATTTATAGCACTTTTATTGTCTGCATATACTTTTCTAGCTAGTTTCATTGTTTGTGAGGTATTAACTAGAAATTTTCTATAATTGTTAAGCATCTGGTTGGGTTTTTTGTTCTGATTTACTTGGTGGCTTTGCAGTTGCCCGCCCCTACTGTAAATTTGATCTGGGACACTCCTCCCAGTTTAGTGTCATTACCTCATTCTACCTAATCCAGGGCAAACATTTGAGAAGGCCAACCCAGTTAGTTTCTGCTCCTCCTTTCCCCTTTCCACTTTACAAAAAAAATAAACATTTTCTAAGCTTGTTTCCTGCCTTTCCTGTAAGCCGTCTTGTCCAGATACAGATTTGCTCCAGGACTGTTTGTAAGCTTCTGAGCCCCAAAGCCTTTCTGTGTTGGAGGGAAGCCTTCTAGCGTAATTTTGTTTCTTAGAACTAGCCAGTTTTCTAGTTTCAGCACTGAAATCTGTTTCTTTGAGCTCAGCACTTGTTCAGAACTCATTGTAAGCACTAAATAAGCTACAAATTACTACAGCACTCAACTTTTCTCACTTGTCTAGAGGAAAACAGTTTTTAGTACTTAATAAATAAGCATAAACCCAGGCATGTCTACAGGTTAGCTCCCGGTGTTTTTGCCTGTCTACCTAATGAATCTGGGCATCTTGCGGCAATGCAGCAATTGCCTCATGTACACAGACAACCCTCTCCTCCTACCACCCAACACTACAACCTGTGAGAGATGCACTTATATAGCCAAACTGGAATCAAAGCTCTCTTCACCCAAGACTGGACTAGACAGTCAAGAGGAGAAGGTAAACACTTGCACCACACCACACTCATCACATAGTCCCTCAAAACCTACACCACCAAAACACATACATAGAAACATAAAACATGCACCTACATTCACAGAGGCTCTCAAAAAAAATCTACCCAAGCAACAGGGACCTCCAAAGCAAAAACACATGCAGCCTCCACCCCCCAACACAACCCAAATGACACATAGCCCACAAACTCAGTGTGCCACTCAACCACAGCCCATAAGGCATAACAACGTACCCAGCACTCTAGTCATAGGTGACTCTATAGTCAGGCACACTGATGTTCCACTCACCAGGCTAAACAAGGAGAAAGTTACTGTCAGCTGCCTGTCAGGTGCCAGGATCCACCAGACAATGCATGCACTCTGGTCACTACAGAACAAGTACAAATACAACTCTGTCATTGTCCATGTTGGTGAGAATGACCTGAGATGTACCTCCCTAGACTACATGAAAAGAGACATGGAGGAGCTGTTTGATCTTGTAGCCCAGGTAGGTATGACCCTAGCCCTGAGTAGCATCCTGCCATCACCCAGAATAATACCACAGTACAAGGACAAAATGATTGACTTCAACAATTGGCTAAGCTTCTGGTGTCATTCTAAGGAGATCCAGTATCTGTCTTCCTGGTTTAACATGATCGACAAACCACAATGCTTTGCCAGAGATGGACTGCACCTGTCACCCTTGGGATTCCAGATACTGGCTAGGGCTCTTGCCACCCCCTATAGTGCCTTATTTAGGCAAGGTTCAAATGACAAATTCACCACAGTAACAGGTACAAGCAAGCAAAATCTGAGGGTAATGCTACTTAATGCTAGAAATCTAAACTTCAAAATGCACTCACTCAAGATACTCCTTAAAAGGGAGAACATCAACATCTGTGCAGTGACAGAGACCTGGTTCAAGGCTCCAGAAAGCACCCCTGCATTACCAGGCTATAATTCATACCACACCTTTCGGCCACCTAACCTGGACTGAAGCACTAAAGGTGGAGGCATGTCCATATTCATTAAGGATATCCACACCTCCAGGCTAGTTGCTCAGCATAATGCATCCAAGATTATCTAAGTGCAAATAACTCTGGCCAAGACCACAATCCAGATTGTAGCTTGCTACAGATACACTGCCATGCCCTAAGAGTTCCACTCCTCATTTCTTGATACACTGGAAAATATTAGGGTACAACATAACACCCTAATAATGGGTGATTTCAAGTACCCCACAATTAACTGGGAAAACTACTCATTTACCAACTCTTGTGCTTAACGTTTTCTGGAATTCATAAATTCCAATGCCTTGGATCAACTTATTCACACCCACAGCAGGGGCAGCAATATCCTAGACCTGGTCATTACCAACATGGGCAAGAGGTCAATTCTGTGTTGGTCAGATCTGAGCACAAGCCATATACCACCCCCACCCCCATTAAGGAAACCACCATAAAAAAATTTCTCCAAAGCCAACTTCACGCTTCTTAAGACAGAAGTGGCAATCTTCACGACACCCATGCTGACGGACAATAGAGGTACGACTGCTGAATCCTATAAAAATGCACTTTTTAAGCACGAGTGCATGGATCGTGCAATCCTTAACAGATCCAAGATGCTATCCACCAAAAGAAGTCAATCTGGTGGTTCCTTGCCATAAACAAACTCTACAACAGAAGAAAGAAACTGTTGCAAAAAAGAGTAAAATCTCATGATTGGAGGAACTCCATGGTTAGCCTCAGTAAGAAGCTGAGAGCCCTCATAAAATCCTCCAAAGCTAGTTACGAAAACAAAATTGCCACTGATTCTAAAGATAACTACAAAGCATTCTATAGCTATGTCAAGAATCTCAATGGCAACACTCAGATCTGCTCTGAGTTACAGCACAGTGGCACTAAATATACAGAACCAACTGATATTGCCAACATCCTGGCAGATAGCTTCAGTGCTAACTTTACCTCTCTATCAGCCCCTAAAGGGCCCATCTCTATACTGGAAGAAAGCAAAATGTTTATAATCACGGCTGCACAGGTAAAAAACACACTCTCCAAAGCCAAGAACACCGCATCCATGGGACCTGACAACATCCCAGGCTGTGTTCTACATGAACTACAGAATGAACTGGCACCCCACCTAAGTACCATGTTCAATCAATTTTGCCCACTGAATGGTGCACAGTAACGGTAATCCCAGTCCACAAAGGGGGAGCCATCACGGACCCCGGGAACTACCGCCCCATTAGCCTGATGAGCCTAGTCTGCAAGGCTATGGAACGTATCATCATGGAACTTAAAAACAATGACATTGGTAATCTCCAAACTCTCGACTCTACCCAGTTCAGGTTTGTAAAAGGCAGATCATTCTCCTAAACCTGATAGACTTCTTTGAAGCAGTCACCAAAGTCATAGATGAGGGTAAGGTGGTTCACACAGCCAATCTAGACTTACCAAGGCTTTTGACACCATCCTCCACTCTGGAATTATAGATAAACTCACTAAACTAGGTATAAATCCCTATGTCACAAGATGGGTTGCCAACTGGCTCACTGACAGAACCCACACTGTGAAAGTAGCAGACTCTAAATCCAACTTCAGACCAGTGACAAGTGGAATACCACAGGGTTCAGTCCTAAGTCCTCTGCTGTTTAGTATCTACTTCTCTGAAGTACAGGCTAACACAGAAGGTCTTTCGCTAACAAAGTTTGCAGATGACTCCAAACTAGGAGCCATAATCAAAACTCCTAACAATGTGCACATCCTACAAAAGGGCCTCACTGAGACAGATGCCTGGTGTCAAAGCCATGGCCTCAAGCTCAATGCCAAAAAGTGCATTGTCATCCCTTTTGGTAAAAAATCTGTACCCGTGAACTAGCACATAGGTGGTAGTCTACCTAACACCAAAAGTGTGATAAGAGACCTTGGGACACAGGTGGACAGTAGTCTCTCCTTTGATAATAACATTGCCACAGTAGTCAGGAAATCCTTCTATGTGGTGCACCTCATCATGAAAGGTTTCTCATCCAGGCAAAAAGAGGTCATTGTTCCCCTCTACTCATCACTCATTAGACCCATTATAGAGTATAACGCCTCTTTTGGTATGTACCTGACAAGACATCTACAACAACTGGAAAGGCCACAGAAATACCTCACAAAGAGGATTACCGGCCTTAAACAGATGCCCTACACAGACCATCTTAAAAAACTCCAGCTTAACTCTGTCGCATATCGCCTATTCAGAGGTGATCTCTGCCTAACATACAAAGCTATGTCAAACCCGGAACTGTTGGACATGCTCCACTTAAAGAAATCCCAATCCCTTTGAGATACACACTCTAGGGACCTAAACCTTGTCACCACAATAAACAGAACATGCTGGAGGGATAGATTCCTGTCCCAGAGACTTCCCATACTCTGGAACAAACTACTTATTTATATCAAACAAAGCTCCTCATTAGCCCTTTTCAAGAAAAATCTTGATGATTGGATGGGAGATAGGAAATTCACCCTGGGGATCACTTCTGTGGCTCTGCTTGACAGGGGCGCAGGAAAATAATTTTCTTGGGTGGCAAAAGCCAGGATACCATTTAGCTAGGCTTATATAGGCCCTAGGGCTAATAGACTAGTACCTACCTATGAACCTATTATTAAATATATCCCAATACGAGTGTGATGACCCACCATTGCCAACCAGTAATCAAGGTGCCTCAATCCTCAAGACTGGGACTTGTGGGGGGATGTTAACTGGGAAGATAACAGGTACGCACACAGTATTTCAGATGCAACTCTCAGCATCAAGTGCAATTTCCCTTAAGAGCACACAGAGACCACAGTCAGTCCAGGGCTGGTTTCTCCCTCTTTCTCCAGATCCCCAATAAGACTTCACACTGGCACAGCTATACAGCTGAGATCTCAGCTGAGTGGCCAAGCCAAGACCTCCAGCAAACTCTCTGTCCAACCAGTGCTTCATGTCCCTGCCAAAGTAGCCGACACGCACGCACTCTTTGAAGTTTGATTTACACACACACACACACACACACACACACACACACACACACACACACACACACACACACACACACACACACACACACACACACACACACACACACACACACACACACACACACACACACACACACACACACAAAACTGGCTAAGGCTGGCACATGTTTCCTAGCTATGACCCCTCTGCCCAGACTTTAAGATAGTTACCACTGCCTCCAGTCACTCCTTATTAGCTACCTTAAGACCCTTAACAAAGGGTGTCTAATTTTATTGTGTAATATTAATACTAATACAAATGGTAATTTGACCAAGAGCAAGGTTATTAGGAGTGGCCACACAGTGTCACCAGATGAAAATGCAAGTACTCTCAAAACTTAAATATCTCCACACAGATCAGCCACAATGAAAGGTTTAAATATATTTAATAATAAATAATAAATAATAAAAGAACAAGACAATGCTAAATGTATATTCACAGTGACATCAGAGTTCAAAATTACAGGAAGTACTTAAAATTACATTGTAGTACAGGCTCGCACAAATAAAGAAAAACAAAATTTAAACTACCCTACTAACTTACTTAGAGCAAGGTAGATGTGTGATGAATGGTCCTTGTTGTTGTCCTCAGGTCCAAGCCAGAATGCAGAATGATCTGTCTCCCTGAGAGACTTCTCAAAATGATATCTAAAATATTACTGTTGGGATAGCTTGCAGAATTACATCATTTCTGGTCATCTGACTTCTAGCTCCCAGGCAAAACCCCATTGCTGGCAGCTGGCAGCATTTAGCATCTACCTGTAAAAATACATAGACAAGGGCTTTTGCTCAGCACTTTGGCAGGCACTGGAAGTCATAATACAATTTCATTCCTTCATGCTTCCAAAGTAGCAATTAGTTCACTCTACAGACAATACAGGACACTTCCTAGTACAGATTTTGTGACTCCAGCTGCACTGAAACCTGTCAGATAGCCTCTTTATGGCCTAGAATATAAAGTGATTTAATTTAAAATATTGTTCTAAAGTTTGCTGGACTGAGGTTAACCCTCTGGTTTCCACTGTTAACATATACATTTAAACAGTTACAATAGCACATGTACCTTTCTGTTCTCTTCCAGAAGGGCACACTGTGGATACATTTTAAGCATAAGCACTTTACAATTACGTTTTCAACACAAACACTTGTACCAGACAGTTTAATATACACGGGACATGCAGTTCTAATACATTTGTAATACAAGCATCTCATACAGATTTGTTGATATTCACAAGTGGCATATATAATTATTTACAAAATTCCAGTTAGCTGTGCTGGCAGTACCTCCTTTTGTCACACTTCTTACCCCCTTAGAAGACTCAAGATATTTTTTCAAGTGACTCTTGAGAAACATTGCTTGAGAGGGATGAGCCCATCTGGGAATACATTACCCCATACCCTGTCTTGAGATGCCAACTGCCTTTGCATTGCTGACCACATAGCAGTGTTGCACTGTCATATCGTATGTCTGCAACCCTAGGTTCCACCATAATAATTTGGGATTTTCTGCCTCACTCCCTGTGGACATAGATCCCCTTCAGATACCTTCTGCCTTCTATTACAAATAGCAGCAGGGTCTCCCTATCATGGTAATGTTTCATGGTGTTAACATGGTGCAATTTGTGCCCCTGCCTCCTGGCTAGCAGTTCCACCACGTAGTTAACAGCATTGACCTTCCTTACCACTTTGAAGGGTCCTTCCCAAGCTGCCTGCAACTTATTGTGTCTGACAGAAATGAGAATCATAACCTGCTGTCCCACAGCATACTCTCTGGCTCAAGCATTCCTGTCCTAACAGACCTGTTTCTTCTGTTGAGCTCCTAAGCCCATGAGTTCTCTGAGCCTTGTCCTGAGGTTTATGTTTTATGCCACAATGTACTACTTGTGGGATTCACACTCACCCTTCCACTCATCATGAATCAAATCTAGAGGTCCCCTCACCCTATGCCATACAGCAACTCAAAAGGTGAGACACCTGTGGATTCCTGGGAGACCTCTCCATAAGCAAACAACAGATGGGGCAAATATTTGTCCCACTCCCTCTTAAACTGGTCTGCAAATGCCTGTAGCATGGTCTTTGGTGTAGAGTTTAACCTCTCCACCACACCATTAGTCTGTGGTGGTAGGGGGTGGTCTTTAGGTGCCTCACCCCACAGTGCTTTCACAGACAAGCCAGCAGGTTTGACATGAAAATTGGCACCTCTGTCAGTCAACATTTCTTTTGGGAAACCTGCCCTGCTGAAAACCTCTAACAAAGCATTTGCCACCTTTTCTGCCTCAATGGAGGACAGAGCCACTGCCTCAGGGTATCTGGTAGCATACTCTACTACCACTAGAATATAATTCTCTCCTGTGGAATGTGGGTACTCAGAGGCCCTACAATATCAATAGCTACCCTCTGAAATGGCTCCTCAATCACAGGCAAAGGTATCAAATGAGCTTTGACCTTGTCTCCTGCCTTGCCTAACTTTTGGCACTGCTCACATGTCATTCAGTACTCTGTTACATCCTTGGAAATCCCAGGCCAATAAAAGTTGGGCATAATACATCTCTTTGTATGCTTTATGCCCATATGACCTGCAAAGGGAATGTCATGGGCTATGGCTTGAAGTGCCAGATGGTAGGCTCTGGGCATTACCAACCACTGCACTCTCTCACCCTCTAGCCCTCCCTCAGAGGTCCATTCTCTATACATTAACCATTTGTTCTAGTATATGGAATCCCTTTTTCCTTGAGAATCAGGCACCTCCCTAGCTACCTCCCTCAAGCCTTGTAATGTAGAGTCTGAGAGCTGAACTTGTCTCAACTGTGTCTTTGTAACCCTTCACAGCTCCTCTTCGACAGGAATTCTGGCATCTTCTGACAGTGGCACCTCACTGTTGACCTGGGTACTACTATTACTCACCTCTGCCCTTGCAGTATCTCTGCCCAAGGGAACATCAGTACCCACCAGCAGCTGTGGCTCACATTCAGTCTCACTGCTATAGGGTAGCTCCTTTTCTGAAGTAACCAGCTCACTAGTCCTGGCTTCAAGTGTGCAGTCTGTCTGGGTCTCAGCCCCGGCTACCAGACCCACATGCCTATCTCCAAGCCTGACTGCATGTCACTGCATGCACACAAGGAAGTGCATTATCAAAATCATTCCCTATCAGGATATCTGAGGGATATCCTCAAGCACATCTATTTGCTTGCTTCCTTTTCCACCGTCCCAGTCAAGGTGAACCTTAGCCAAAGGTATTTGGAATGGAGTCCCTCCTAAAGCTTTGACTGGAGTAGACTGCCCAAGCAAGTAGTGCTCCTCTTTAACCATTGCAGGCTTCACAATGGTTAGGTCAGAGGCTGTGTCTCTCTTTAGCACACTACTAAAAATCTCATATTTAGCATATAATTATATACAATTTTATCATTATACAGAGCAATGCACACTTGTTACACAATGTATAAAATTATATGAAATGTATTTATAAGAGTAAATTACTATCCAAGTTCATTCCCCTTGGAAACAATGTCCTATAGTTAATGACCATCCTGCATTCTAATCTATTCAGTTCTTCCCTGAAATTACCCCCTTTATCCGAAAATTAAAAGCCATTTTTGGATAAAAGGGAGTATAAAAAGATCTGTATCAGGCAGTTTGATATACACATGACATACATTTCTAATACATTTGTAACACAAGCATCTTGTATAGATTAGTTTGATATTCACAAATGATATATTAATTATTTACAAAATTCTAGCTAGCTGTACTGGCAATACCTCATTTTGTCACAATGAGATTATCATAAAATAGCAGTTTTCAAATGTAAAATAATGTTAATTGATAAAAATACAATCAAAAATGGGGGATTAGTGGCATCTAGCTACAGTTTCCAACATAATTCCCTCAGTTCTAATTTGTCTTGCCAGTATCTATGAATAAAAAAAAAAAAGCTAACCCTAAACCTCCTTTGCAGTCAAGGATAAGAAAGTTTTTAAATAATAGGGTTGCCTCAGTTGAACCACCCTCTTGACACTGTGGATGACTTTGGTGATTAAAGTTTTTAGAGATGCCCTCCCACCCACTACCACCTTGCAGATCAAGCTGGCTGATTTCCAAGAAAATGGACTTTCCCAACAGAAACAACAAAACAGTTTATACAACGGGAGAGGCTTATGTGGAGCAAGTATCTCAGAAGACAATGAACCAGAAATGGAGATGTGGGAGGAGCAGAGGCCGGAGGTCATAAGATCTCCAATACTGTGACTGATTATAATGGTCTTAAGATATATACCTTTAGTCATTTAGATATTGGTTAGAATTTTGATATAGTGTTTAAAAAGGTTTTACTGTGGAGGCCAATCCCTCTTCAAAGACTGTAGACTATACTCAGAATGCTGTTAGTTCAGACACCCACCTCACAAAGCCATGCCTGCCATTTCCTAGGCAAACAAATAAACCTTTTTATGCCAAGGTACTCAAAAAGTCCTTGCCTAAACCACAAACACCTCCTAGATGAAAGGTTGGTGTACAGGACTCTCAGTGTCACACTAGCAGGCAAACAACATATACAGACACTGCAAAAAACATAACTATAAATGAGGGTCACACAGCCTGACAGGTCAAAGCCTATAAGGCAGAAATTGCCCTAACTTACAGTTTTGGAGTGACTGACTGGCCCCAAAATGTGTTGGATTAGTTGGAGAGGAAAGCAGGAAGGTTGCTTCATGCCTTACAAATGATTTATAAAAATCAGTGTACACCAAGACTATATATTCCCTGTTCTGATGGAGGCATGGGCCTCCTCAAAATTGATTACATGTATACATCTGCAGTTGTCAGACTGCATACTTATCTGCTGACCTCACAAGACTCAAATGCAGTGAAAATTTTAGTGCATGAGGAGAGTAAGTTTAAGCTGACTTCCCTGCTTAATTTAACAGAATCATATCAGAATCTAATAATTTAACAGAATCAAGCGGAAATGGAAATCAAACCAAAGTGGATAAAAATCAGGCAACCACTGAATGTACTAAAAACAAAAGAAATATCATAAAGTAAAGTATCGGATGAAAAGGCAAGAAATGCGGAAAAATGTAGAGTTCAAGATGGCTACCGTCCTGTAAACAGGGTAGGAACTCAGCTCTGCATAACCTCAGCATCTTTAATCCAGTGTTTTGTGAAGAAAACAAGTCTATTCCGGAAAAAAATCGTACCTTTGATTGGAGGTTAACATTCTATCTTAGTATTTTACTTGGATTGCCTCTTCTGTTTGTATAAAAATAGAAGATTACCTTGATTAGTTCGGGCCTCCTGCTGTTTCACATACATGTGCTTCTGGTGTTCAGTTTGTCTCTATGCTGCTAATTCCACCTGTAACAAATATTTCAGCTTTAAGTATTTGGTTTACTTGAAAAAAAACTAAATACTCTTGGTATGTCTCATATATCAGATTTGATGGACTTACAAACTAGAAAAGTGAAGTTTTCTGCAATCTCTTCTCCTGAAAAAGAAATTAATACTAAAAGGGCCAGGACAGGCAAACAGCAACAGCATCCACAAGACATGTCTAATCAGTGAATTCTGCTTCTTCTAAAAATAAAAACGACCCAAATAACATGGAAGAGTTAAAAATAGCTCTACAGCCTATCCAAGAGGCTATTCAAAGTTTCTCCACACAATTTAAATCCTTCGGAGACTCTCTGGACAGATTGTTAACCAGAATTTCGGATACTGAGTTAAAGGTCTCAAACAATGAACTAAAAATCGACCAGTTACAAAAGGGTTTTGACTCCAATTGCTCTACTATTAAGGATTTGCAGGACAAAATATTAGATCTTGAGGCAAGATCAAGACGCAATAACATCATCATAAGAGGAATACCGGAATCTATCCCCCAGAGGTCTCTGCCAGAAAGCATCACTGAGATTTTATCCCTTCTACTGGAAAATCCAGCTCTAACTGCTCAAATATCAATAGAAAGAGCTCACAGAGCCCTTAGACAAGTTGCAGACAACACAATAAATAAGTATCCCAGGAATGTTTATGTGAAGATTTTAAACTACCAGTATGCTGTCTCAATCTTACTTTCAGCCAGATCTAAGAAATCTATTACGTGGAGAGAATCTAAAATTACTTTTTCTCAGGATTTGCCAGCCCCTATCAAACTGGAAAGAAGAAAATTATCACCTTACTGTGGGTACCTCATCAAAAAAAGCATCAGATTCCAGATGAAATTCCCAAATACATTAATATTTAATTTCCAAGATTCAAAATACGAAGCAAAAAATAGCAAAGAAGCCAAAAAAGTGTTCTCTAAAGTATTTAAGGTATGTCCTGATCTGGTATAAGTTATTCTAAACTTACCTTTGTGTCCTGGATGATTTCCGGTGCGTTTCCATAGCATGGTAGTGCTCCGATCCGTATATTAGCACTCCCGATGACGAGAACATGTCTTTTTGTACTCCCAGGATGAGGGCCTGCTTCAGCGTGGAGGAAGGACCATAGAGAACTTCATTTCCCATCAGGCTAGCACTCGTCATCATGGCCTTCTGTGATTGGCTATGCAGTTCTTTCTTTTCTCCAACTCTTAAAGCGGCGATTCCGCTCAGAAAACAGTTAAATAGTAAACTGTTCATAGAGTTGGGATTGCCCTTTTAAATAATTTGGAAATTAAGCTGCACACAGACTGTCAAGGCTATTTTCCTTTTTTGTTTTTATTAAATGGTCTCAAATGGTCGTCGGGAGCTTGGATTACTGTTGGACCTGGCTGTGCAAGGTTTGGAAGATATGGATCGCGTTTTTCCCGGTTGCTGTTTGGGACTTTCATGTTTATTGGACTTGGTATTGGAAGTTTTCCTGTTCTGTTAAAATTGTATAGTGTTGGTTCATTTTAATAGTGTACAACATGAAGAAAATGTTTCCTAATTCTTAAATTGTATTATTGAGACTTGTTTTTCTTCTTTTTTGATACCTTGTATAATCTGTCCCTGGGTTTCCTACTAGTTTAATTACATTGTGGAAGGTAGTGATCATGCATTTTCTTAAGTAGTTAAAGCCATAAGTGTCTTCTTATAGTTTATATGTTATAGGAGTGTTTTGAATTTCATTCTGCAAACTTTACTCTCATCTAATGTATTAAGATTTCAGTATAGTAGCTTCCTGATAATATTGTGGTGTTCCAACTTTGGTCTAGCATCTGATAGTAATGGATTTATTTTTTGTAGTAACTGCAATGAAGATAACACGGTGAGGAGGCTTTCATTAAGTTTGGGGTTTACAGTGTTCCTATATATTTGGTTGCTAAAATCAGTGCATTCCTATAAGTTCGTGTTTGTTAGCGTGATGGGAATAGTTATACAGGTATTAGTGAATGATTGGTTTTGGTAAGGTTACAGCCTTGGTGTATTTTATGTTCTATAGGAATGCTCACTCATTTATGTCTTATCACTATGTCCTTTATAGCTGGGAGTCACGAGATGCTTGGTCCATATATGGGGAGTCTTATTGGTGGGGCATCTTCTCCAGCTATTAATCATTATCATTGTTGTTGTTCTTTTAGGCTAAATCACCTAGTATGGAACCAAGCATTACAGTAAATTTCAGTTTATTCCTCAAGCACCCTATTTCTTTAGTGCTATTGATTATTTCTATTTCTACACATAACCGGTTGATGGTTTTCCTCTATATTTATTAGGGGTTTATTTCCATTATGTTTGTCAAACACTGAATATATTGATTAGATTAGCCTCAAACTGACCCAAGGTTAGTCACTCAGAGCATATTTGGTCCCTCTTTATTCTAATGGGAAATTTTTGAGGCTATAAGCTTAAGGTATGTCTCTTGTCATGACACAATATGAGGTTTCTGTTTTGTATACATTTTTAATTGATCCTTTGCAGTCTTAGACATTTGGGTTAGACTATAGTTCTACTCTCATATTTCTCTCATAGTTGATTGTTCTCATTGCCTTCATGAGGAATAGTATTTTGTCCTACTAACATGTGTCATTTTCATTTTGCAATTGTTATTTTTGAATGGTTTATGCACTATTTGTTTCATATTTCAAATTCTTAAATGCTGAGCTGGGTTCGAAATCCTAACCCTGATGGGGAGGATAAGCGGTCTAGACCTAAGGGTACTTAGGGGATTTTTTGGGGGTCCACACTTCCCTCAAGAGAGGGGGGGTTCTTTGACTTACCCTTATGTTAGGTTTTCTAAATCAAAGTTCCCAAGAATCCCTTTGGAGAGGGGTTTATGCTCGGTTGATAGGCAGGAAGGGTCTTGTTTTATAGTGTTTATTGCCCATATTCTACTAATAGAAGTTTATAAGTTTCAGGTTATGCGATATATTTTCCATGTCTTTTTATTCCTTTTTATACTTCCATATCACTCGTGTTATCCCCCATTGATTAGGTAGCTGAATGATTATATGTGATTCTTGGAATATTAAGGGATTACAGTTGATCAAAAAGAGGAGGCTCTTCATGCACATGTGCTTTAAAACAAAAGCTGATATAATTTTAGTTCGGGAAACACATTTGCTCAGCCGTCAATGGGAGCACGAAAAAAGGAGGCCGTGGGTGAGAACAATCATTGACTCTGGAGTTAAGTCGAATAGTGCAGGGGTTGCCATAATAATAAAGAAAAAATTCCCTTTTGATATTATTAAATTTGAATCTGATAAGGACGGCAGATGGTGTTTATTTAGTACCAAGCTATCCCACATTGATAAGCCCATTGTAATCTTGAATATCTACTCTCCTTGTGCTAACCAACAAAATTTTTATATGATTATTTACAACATTCTCTCCTCCTTCCCCAACCACTATTTTATTATAGGAGGGGATTGGAACTCCGTTCAGAACCCCACTACAGATAGGTCGAATGGTAATACAAATTACAATAAACTAGCCGTGTCAGTATTAGCTGAACTCAAGGAAGATTTCAATTTGTTTGACCCATTTATAACACACAGAAACCCCACTAATAAAGTTAACTTCACTTTTTTCTCCAGTTGTCATAAGAGTTGGTCCAGAATTGATTTCTTTCTTCTTTCTTCGGTACTGGCTAACTACCAAATAGAACTACATATTGATAACAGAAATTTATCTGACCACTCAAAGTTATCCCTCTCCCTAGATTACAATCAGAGGTGTAACAATAGAAATAGTCCATTGTGGTGGAGACTTAATCCTAATCTTCTTCAAAAAGAAGGAATAGCTTTGATTATAGAAGATAATTTAAACCAGTTTATACAAGCATCAAAAGAGCAGGATATTCCTATAGATATACTATGGGCCTCCAAAAAGGCGGTAATTAGGGGCATTCTGATAAACAAAGCTTCTTACTTCAAGAAACTATATCTTAAAAGGGAGTCTGAACTGAGCAAAAAGATATCAGAATGGGAGAACAAACTGCAGACCAAATATGATAGCGAAGTAGAATCTCGGTTAGTTAAGTTGCAGAAAGAATATTTATCTTTACAGGCTGATAATCTATTAGTTCATGAAACCAAAATGCTGGCCAAATATTCCGATTGGGCTCAATGCCCGTCCAGGTTCTTAGCTAGACTAATTAATCAGATTAAGCCATCACACAATATCTCTCAAATTTCTTATCAAGACAAACTCTACCACGATACACAGGATATTATAACAATTTTTCAAAAAATATACACTGATCTTTATAGCTCTCCTAGTGACCCTATCGATTTATACGTGTTACATGATACCCTTAAAGAATTATCTTTCCCAAAACTAAATATGGATCAATTTCACTTGTTAGATAAAGAAATTACTTCTCAGGAAGTCCCGGATGTGATCAATAACTTAAAATTAAATAAGGCCCCTGGCCCTGATGGGTTCACAGCAGAATTCTACAAATTATATCCCAACAAGATCTCACAGGCTTTATATTTGATTTATAATCATATTCTCCACCAGGGTATAAGAGATCCCCATTTTAATGCATCTAAGACTATTCTTATCCCTAAAGGTAAATCAGACTCTACCAATCCGGAAAATTATAGGCCCATCTCCATTATTAATGTGGACTTAAAGATCTTGGCCCAAATATTTGCTAACAGGCTTAAAGTACTGCTACCTAATATAGTCTCTAAAGAACAATCGGGCTTCATTAGAAATAGACAGACCTCGGACCATACTCTAGCTTTAGAAGGTATGATAACCTTCTCGTCTTTATCTAGGTACCCCCTGTACACTCTAGCAATAGATGCTTCTAAGGCCTTTGATAGAATGAGTATGAAATTTTTACTCACTATTCTACCCCTATTTAACATTCCTACCTCGTTCACAAAATTTATTGAGACCATTTACAACAAAGCCTATACAACGCTACATATTAATAATGTTTTATCTGAGAGGATTAACATAATCAATGGAATGAGACAAGGTTGCCCTCTCTCTCCTTTATTATTTAATCTATATATAGAACCTCTCTTCCTTCTTATTAAACAAAAAACTCATCAGATCATCCCCAAGCTATTTAGAACTAGTATCCCCCTTTTGGCGTTTGCTGATGATCTAAATATTTACCTCTCTTTACCAAACTCAGACTTAGAGAAAATCATGAAATCCATTAATATCTTTTCTAAATTTGCCAACTACAAGGTCAACAAAAACAAATCTTAAATCTTTCCGGTTAATATCACATCACCATACCCCCTAAATTTTTCTTCTGAAGTTATTCCAGTTAATCAAAAACTTTGCTATCTGGGGGTCACTTTCTCAACAGATCAAACCATTTCTTATCAGGAGAACATCTCTTCTCTATGGAAGGAGGTGCAATGGGATTTAAAGAGATGGATTCAACTTAAGTTTCCCTTTTTGGCACGATCAACTATTATTAAAATGAATATTCTTCCCAGGTTCTTATATATCTTCAATTCGACTAACGCGATCATCCCTTTATACTTTTTCAATAAATTACACTCAACCTTCTCTAAGTTTATTTGGTCTCCAAAATCGGTGAGAATATTGTATTCTAAACTTATATACCCAAAGGAATTGGGTGGCATTTCTCTTCCTGACTTCAAACTATACTATGATATTATTCAAAGTAGTAGAATTATTAAGATAGCAAATTATATTAATACCTCGGATGCCTGGCACCCTAACTGGGTACTACTGTACTTCAATTATATTAGATCCCTTAAATTGAATCCATCCGCCTTACCATTCTTAAACAAAGTCAGTCTAGACAAATATAAAATCACCTATGGTCTCAAATATAGTCTTATCAGATTTCATAAACTATTATCTTCTCTAAAACTTTTGCATGTGTTCATTTCCCTCCAACCATTACATCTAAACCCTAATTTAACTCTGAGCAGTAACATGATAAATTTGGACAATTTCCCCCTTATTAAGGATAAGTGCATGGCAGACTTCCTTTTAGTTAAACATCTGAAGATATCTGAGATTAGGCAAACCTTTAATCTATCTAAAAAATATACTTTAATAACTAGACAGATCTTTGAATTATTGAAACCATATTATGATCATCCAGAGATATCCAGGGAAAATATTGAAATTGCCAAGGTTATTTGGAAACTTCTTCTGCTAAAAAAGAAAATGATTTCTAATGTTTACAAGTTCTTGATCTCTATTAGATCTAACAATTTGCCAGTATTTTCTAAATACTGGATGGAAAAGGACCCGAATATAACTGCCACACAAATGAAAGAGGCTTTCAAATCAAGTATTAAATTTTCCCTTTTAAAAAAACTATTTTATACGCAACTCATGATCACCAACAATGCGTATTTAACACCTGCAATTATTAATAAAATTCATCCCAATTCATCGTCCCTATGTCCATTCTGTAAGGATCAGGTAGCCGATATATACCACATTTTCTGGAGTTGTAAATGTGTGTACAAACTGTGGTGCGCCCTTAAAGTTATTTTGGAGAAAATGGGTTACGAGAAATCAACACTTTCTTGGCAATTTGTTTTACTACATATCCCTCCTGATAATATTGCTAAAGCTCAGCTCAAGGTGGTGATTTCAATTGTCATGTTTATCAAATATTATATCTCTTTACATTGGAAGTATCAAGCCGCACTATCATGGGAAGGTCTAAAGGAATTGGTAATTAGGCATATTAAGGCACAAAATATCTCTTTTATAAAGGAAATCACAAGTTCAGTTCTGAAAATTTTTGGAATGTATTCTTCGATTGTCTATTAACCTGAAGAGTTCCATGTCTGTTGTGTATATTATTATTGATTTGGGCAGTGTATAGTTGTTTATAGTTTTTTGTAGATGTTTGTACAGATTTCCTCTGTGGTTTGTATTGCTTGTCTATATGATAATAAAATAAAAAGAATTTAAAAAAAAAAAAAATGTGGAAAATGCATAAATATAGTTGCAAGTGCAGAAAACTCTTTGAACGACCTCATATTGATCAGGAGCAAATGTGGGAATGGTTAATAAGAGATAAATTTAAACCAAAAGATGAAAGGTTAATATTGGCATCCCAAGAGAATAAAATGCATACACATCAGTTTATAAAGTCTTTAGAACATGTGGGAGAAACAGACAAATGTAGGTTTTGTAAATAGAATTAGAAACAGTCACACATCCTGTTGCTGGTTGTTATGTACTAATGGCAGAAGGACTGTATACTGAAAGGTATAATAATGTGGCAAGACTGTTGCATTGGGGATTGTGCAACATTATAATACTGAAGTAGCTGAAAAACATTGGAAACATGAGCCATAAAGCATTATGGAAATGAAGTTTATATCACATGGGATCACCCATTTCCAACAGTTCAAAAAATTGATGGGGGAAAACCAGATATAGTAGTCCATGAAAAGAAGACAAAAGTAACATTGCTCACTGAAATTGCTACACCCAGTAACTACAGTGTCTTACATACAGAGACGCACAAAGTCATAAAATACCAAGATTTGCAGGCAGAAATGAGGGCAATGTGTAAGAAGGATACCCAGACAATTCCATTAGTAGTAAGAGCAACCGGTCTTATAAAAAGAATACACAATCATACTTAAATATGCTACTGATACATGTATCCCCATAGGAATTGCAGAATTTTCTGGTGCTGCAAAGATCACTTCTGGCTAACATCAAAGATTGACAGAAAACTAATTTCATGAACCTTAATCATACTTTGACTTAGGAATGGGATCCATTCCCATCATGGTATTAGAAACCCAAAAGACTTGGAGAAATTAAAAAAAAAAAATCAAGGTTACAACAATATATCTAGTAACATCTTAGTCATAGGTGACTCCATAGTCTGATGCACAAATGCACCACTCACTAGATTGAGTAATGACAGAATGATGGCTAGCTGCCTCTCAGGTGCCGGGGTCTGCAGTGTCATTAGGGCCTTCATGTCCCTGCTCTCTGAGTTCACATATGACGTGGTCATTGAACATGTGAGAGTGATAGTACCCCACAATGCAAGGTTTCAGTGCCTACCACTCTTTCAGACCAATATAGAAAATGATGGTGTTATTGGAGGAGATGTGTCTGTATTCTTAAGAAGTCATCTCACATCCAGACTCTTAAGCCAAGAAGTCAATGATGTCAAACTTCTTCATATATTTTCCATGGTAAATAGAACTCCATACTGTATCATAGCAACTACTGTATCCCCACCATGTCACTTGTTGCCCATGAGGCATATCTAAATAAATTGACACCCATCTCTATTGAGCCTAGCACTATTCTGATGGGAGATTTCAACTATCCCTCCATAAAATAGAAATCTACATCATCGCAAATAAATATGTATAAAGATTCCTGGACTTCTTTAATGCTAGCTCCCTAGACCAACTTGCTCAAGTCCAAACAAGAAGTTCAAAACATTGGACCTCATTCTCACCAATATTCCCACCCTACAGTTATCATGTTACTGGCCGGATCTGTCTACCAATTCGTAACACTTACTATGAGGGTAAAACCTGACTTACCACAAACTCCCTCAGTTGCTAGAGACTACTCTGAGGCAACCCTAATCTAGCTACATAATGACCTTATGAAATGTAAGTACCCTCTTCACCTAGATGACTCCATCTCCCAACATTTACACATTTGTGGATAATTTCTATGCCCACTTCATAGTATGTAAGAAAGGCATCTGTACCCATAAGACATAAATACAATGGCAAATTCAAGAATAACCCCCTGTGGTAGAACCCTAGTATAAGCAAACTATACAATAATAGTAAAAAATTATAGCCCATAAAAGCAAATTTAATATCCTATCATCTAAAGATGATCTCAAAATGATCAACAAAGAACTCAGAAATAAAATCTTTCAAAAGTAAGTACACATTGAGAATTACCACCTCTGTTAAGGACCACCACAAAGCCTTTTTCAGTCATGTGAGAAACCTTTGAGGTAATGCACAGCAGTGCTCAGAGTGAATACAGAAGAACAACACTTCCTCTACTCATGAGGATGTATCCAAAGTTTTAATGGACAAATTCAGATCTAATGTTGCTCCACTATCTCCCCTAACATTCCTAAACTTACAAGTACATATTCACACCACCCCTTCTGATCACCTCTGAGCAGGTCCCTAATGCTCTCTCCAAGGCCAAAACCACTAGCTCAGTGGGTCTTGATAATTTGGCAGGCTACCTTCTTGTCAGTACCAGACATTGTCCTGATGAACTCATTGCTAAGTTTATTCAACCTCAGCTTCTCCACTGGATTCATGATGCCATGAAATCGAGACCTGTGGTAGTTATCACAGTACTAATCCAGGAAACTATAGACCTATACGCCTCACCAGCCTTGTCTGCAAAACAATGAAATGCATCATTATGGATCTTATTAACAAGGGCATAGGCAATCTATGAGCCCTGATCCAAACCTGCTTGGGTTTGTTAAAGATCAATCCTGTCTTCTAAATCTGGTGGGCTTCACCGAACAAATCACTGATGCTTTAAACTTGGGCAACAAATCTGTTCACACTGTTTACCTGGACATGGCCTAGGCCTTTGATACCATCAACAAGCTGATCAAACTACCTGTAAATCCATTTGTTACTCACTGGATAGCAAACTGGCTAACTGACAGAACCCAATCTATTAATGTTGGAGGCATATTTTCTCTGAGAAGAGTAGTTGCCCTCATTATACCCCCAGGATCCATCTTAGGAGCACTGCTGTTTGATATTTACTTCTCAAATCTCAAGGCTAACATCAAGGGCTTGTTTCTGACCAACTTTACAGATAACTGCAAGTTTGGCAGACTCATTAATACCCCTCCTGTCTCCCAAATTCTTCAAGAGGAGCTAATATGCACCAAAAAGTGGTCCATGGCCTAAAATTAAATGCCAAGAAATGCAGCATTGTGTCCATAGTTAAAACTGAGCACCCATACACCTATCGCTTAGGTGCCACCCCTCTGAAAGTTGACACATCCATTAGGGACCTGGGCACGTTTGCTGACAATGAACTGCCCTTTAATCACCACTTATTCACTACTGTTAGGAAATCCTTTTTCCTTGTCAGACTAATTACCAGGTGTATTGCTTCCACATCTAAGGCAGTTATCATCCCTCTACTCCTCCCTTATCAGGCAAATAACAGAATATAATGGACCCTTTAGTATGTGCCTGTATAAGCACATGAGCCAGCGTGAGAGGCAGCAGCATTGCCTCACTAAGATAATCAAAGATGTGTCTTCCTTGAGCTAAGAATACCTCCCTAGAATGCTTTTATTTTTGTTTTTATTTCCTACATACTCTTGAGAAGTAACATCTGTCTAGCTTACAGAGCCTCAAGGGATCCTGCCCTATGTGACCTCCTGCACATCCACCAAACTTCTAACACCCTCAGCACCTATCCAAGAGATCCTAACATTTGCCAAAACATAAATAGGACCTGATAGCATATCTCAGATAATCCATCTTTTATAACATAGGCTCTCACTGGATATAAAGCAAAGTAGCTCCCTGACCCTCTTTAAGCACAAGGTGGATAAGTGGATGTTTAATTTTAAATGTGACTGTCTGCCTTCTTGTCAGTACCAGGGATGAAGCTAAATATAAATTACTCATGCCAGTGGGTACATACAATATGGGGTAATATGGCTACACTATTAATGGTCCTTTGGATCAACAGCCTAGTTTTGACCTATGAACATATAATCTCTAGATACCATTTCTATTCCCATGTAATTTGGATGAGTCGCACATGTTTAAGCTGTTGTCTTTCTCCATCGGGCATCTTGCAAAGCATTAAATGTATCCAAGCTAAGTGTCACCTAAGTAACACATAGTACTTCCTTGTGGTGCTGACTGAACAAATTAATCTACATCCAAACTTAAGGATGAGAATCACAATTAAGAAACGCCACAGTATTTTCCATAATATCTGCCCATTTAGTAGTACTTAATTACTCACCACATCTTCAAATTGCTTAAGATGTCTCACATACAAGAACAGCAAAACTGTTTGCTGAAACCTTCATAAGGAAATCCTTCACAGAAAGTCTGCTCTCAGCCTTGGAGGAATGCAGACAAATTTCACAGTGTTCTCGCAAATTTCCCTAGCTTGCATAAATTCACCTTATGTTTACTCTGAAAATAGCTCATAGGCCTAATATAGCTAACCTGGTCAAAAAAAGAAAACAAAAAGCAAATTAGTAAATAATTCAACCACTTAAAGCTGTACAAACACTTTATTTGGAAATAAAGCTTTACCACTTTATTTTCTTACTACAAAGTGTGTGTGTGTGTGTGTGTGTGTGTGTGTGTGTGTGTGTGTGTGTGTGTGTGTGTGTGTGTGTGTGTGTGTGTGTGTGTGTGTATACATGCATGTGTCCAGCAGCTGGCCACCTATTGGTAAAATCCATAACTCCTAGACACACACAAGAAGAGGCAGCGTCTCCCTGTTCTCTCCCCTATACAGCCTTCAGAGTTACCTTTAAAGCCAGGTCACTGGTGAAGTTGACTCACTTAATGCCAATGCACCACAGGGCTGTCACTTCATGCCACTTCATGCTATTGTTTTTCATCTCCAGTGAGCTCTGAATCTACGGCTCCTGTTCTTTAGTACTGCAGTGAGTGACTAATTCTATGTCTGCTGTAGAAGAGTGTAACATTCATGATCAACTTTATTTTCAGTGCTATCCTTTACACACTTCTGTACTGAATGGAATGGGCTCCATTAGACAAACTGCCTTAAGGGCATTCAGCAGTATCTGTGATGAGGCTACTATCACGGGTAAAAGGACTACTAGCAGTGCATGGACATTTTCTGACCTGTAGCCTTACACATCGGATAAGCTCCTATGAATCAGTTCTTTGATTTTCTTTCCAGTTATAGAATCAGGTTCTCTTTTTTTCCCTGATATATATTCTTTTTACTCAAACGTCCACACATTTTTACACAAACATGAGTCATAGTGTTTTAATTAAAGTTCAACTTTTTAAGCAGAAACATTATTCTCTTGTACAGAATTTTACTAAAACTGTTGCTGTGTGGAAATCATACTGGCTTTGACATATTCCCTTTGGACTGCAGACAGCCCCTTGCAGTCTCACGAGTTTGTTTGAATGACTTTTCCCAAGTCTCTTCTTGCCCCCTCCCCAATTACATTTATTTTTGACTTTAAGAGAAGCCCTTAGCTTGTTCAAATTCCCAGAAATAAGAAAAAGGAAGGAAACATAAAAATATTTTCCATGGGGAACTATTTAGTAATTTAGTCCATATAAATTAGGTGCTAAAGACAATGAGGTGCCATGTGTTTCAGATTTTAAATGATATTTGCATGCATAAATGCAGACGCAAACTCCCAGTCCATAAGCTGTAATTTCAAATGAAGTAGCTCCCTTCTGCTCACATATTAAAACACAGCACAGTATGACAGCAGGGTAAAGAGCATTCCACTGAAAGTTCAATCTGTTTCCAATAATTACAGGTATGTCTAGCAGCTGTTGGAAGATTCGTTTGAGTGTGAGACACCATTGAAAAAGCAAAATTAAGTATATATTTTTTTATTTTCTTATGTAACATTAAATCATTTTAATTTTTCAAAATATTTAAGCTTGAAAAATTATTAATTTGGGAAAAAACAAATTGCCCCCTCCTGCATATATGCCTTCTGCAACAGTTTATCCAGTCACTTCTCTTTTGCTACTTCCTTTACACACACACACACACACACACACACACACACACACACACACACACACACACACACACACACACACACACACACACCTTGCTTTTCTTTCTGGCAATCTGACAAGGGATACATGCTGGACTACAACGCATTCTTTGTCATAGTAGTTTAATGGCTACTCAGGTTCTCTGCAGATAGCTAACAAGCATGCTTCACAAGACCAGATATTACTATACAGAAATATATTATTAAGTCATATCTCCTACAATCTTTATGCTTTATTTAAAGAAAATGCTAATGCAGTACTTAATGGAGATGCACTGAAATGTTTTTCTTGAAGAAGAGAGGTTGGACTGAGACAGCTATATTCGTCCATGTTTCACCATCACAGTACATCATGAAATTTCATACTGGACTGACTCAGATCTATGTAAATGGGTATTCCAGAAGTCCCATGCCCCTTACCATCGGTATTCCAGCAGTCTCATGCCCCTTACCATGGGTATTCCAGCAGTCTCATGCCCCTTACCGTGGGTTTTCCAGCAGTCTCATGCCCCTTACCATGGGTATTCCAGCAGTCTCATGCCCCTTACCATGGGTATTCCAGCAGTCTCATGCCCCTTACCGTGGGTTTTCCAGTAGTCTCATGCCTCTTACCGTGGGTATTCCAGCAGTCACATGCCCCTTACAAGTCACATAATTCAGCTTCTAGAACAAGTCACTTTCTTTGTGGTGCCTGGGAGAAGTGACTGCTACTACTGCAAACACTGCATACCACTGAGGTGCAGCACAAGTCTCATGTGGCAGGAAGCCCACCGTGACAGGTCAAAATGCCAGTGCCAAGATTCGCATCCACAAAAGCCATCAAGGTATTATTGTCAACATGATATGTAGAAATAGAACTTGTGAAATACATTGCTGTCATCAGTGTATCAATAGTTAATACTCATGACTCTCACTAGATAAAGGATGACTTGTTTCATGGTTCTGAATGGAAAGTTAGGCAGGCAAGCAAACTATGCAGTCACATAGGATATGTGGTAGTCCAAGGCATCATAGTGTAAATATTCTAATAGATTCTTAAAATAATATTTAATTAATTTATATGATGCAATATTTTAAAACCTGTCTACAGACAACTTTAACCATGATAGACTGATGACACTGAGACCATAGTGTAAGTGGTTTTGCATGTTTGTCTGTATCAGGGTACTTAATATTGAAACGTACAGTATGCTTAATTGAATACTTTCCATTTATCTGATTTTGAATAGCAGGAATTCCTCATAGAAAAATCCACTCTCATAGTCCATATTTTGAAATGGCAAACTATCCACTAACTTCCATTCAGACATTCAGCACACTTACATTAATATTCTTTTTAAAAAGAAAAAGGATACACTTTGAGAACAATTTGACACCAAATAGTACTTGTGAGAGGCTGTGAACTATTTTTAGCACAGAACACTAAGCACTGTTTGGCAAAATGCCACAATGACTTTATGTTTGGCAAACACAATAAACCAGCTTTTTTTTAAATAAAAAAAACAGGCTAATATTAACATGCTTTACTGTGATACTGTAATAATGATAGCAAATGCATAGAAAATATACAGTGCAAACACTATGTATGTCACTTTATATAACTATGGATAGTAACAGCATGGGTAGAAGAGATAGTGCATCACTTTATGACTGAACAATTACTTATTACATTCATGTATGGAAGACATATTAGTGGAATACATACCAACAGCAATCAAAAATTAAGTGTCACAGCTACATTAATAAACCACTGCTTTTGTGAATGATGGGTAGTTGATAAGAGAAAAAACTAGTATTCTCAGGTACAGCACACCAGCTACAGCTATCAGAATGCTATTCTAGCAGCTTGGGTATGAATCCCCTTTATAACACATCTTTCTTACATCTTGAGTATGCTTCATAATTGTGCATCCTACAGTTATATCATTGCAGTCCCTTCTAAATACTGTCTATCCCATAAAACAGTAGTTTAGGTGACAAACTTCTGACTGCTCTACAAAAATAAAAAGATCAGTAGGTTTGCAAAGAGGTATAAAATGAGAACCCCATCTAGTTTGCAACAAGGTATAAAAGGTGAACTCTATATTTGTATAATTTTAGGTAAGACTAAATGGCAGCTGTTGAAAACATTAAATAACTGAAAAGACAATTTGCAGACAATTAGTAAAATAACAACTCCACAGTTTTCTTGAGCCACATTAAAATGAATACCTACTTTCCAGCCTATTTTCACAGAAAAGAAAAAGTTAATGTGGTCTGATATGAAGGTCTCCTTAGGTATGTGATAGGTCTGATGGACATTTTAGAGGCTTTCACAGCAGAATTTGTCTGTGATATGTACAACACTGATAAGTCAATAACTCATCCAGGAACGTCATTCCTGAAGAGCAGAATGAGAAGTTTTTATCTCCCAACATGACGCTATACTGCCTAGGTCTGAATTTATGTCCAGCTACATGAAGTGAAATGGCAAAGCAAACAGTGAGCACTTTCAGCCATTGTACAGGAACAGTCTTAACAGATTCCGGGAGACATGGATGGTGAGTAACCTTATTAGAGGTCACTGTGCTATGTTTGTATGCTGGTCTTTGTCTTCACATGAGCCAGAGCTTCATCAGTATTGTTTTTTCAGAGGAATTTCACACATGGGAAAGTGCATTTTGGATACACTGAACAGAAGTAGCTGACCCACTGTAGCCAGTGGGCATGTGCAGAGGAAAGCAATGGCTATACTAAGCAGGTAGTATCAATTTCAAAGGTTCAGCACTTTCCTAGAAGAGGTAGAAAGGTCAAACAGGTAAGCAACTCGTGATTTCATAAGCTACTCGGAGAAATGCTGAGGTGTAGAGATCTTAGGCGGAGGATGAGATACTTTAAGCCCCTGAATCCGAAAAAGGTCAGTAGCCAACCTTATGAAACAACTATAGAAATGAATTGAAATTCAGAATACAGTATGTGAGAACAAAGAAAGGCAGTGAACTCTGAAACTGTATAGCCTTCTAGATGGTTGTTAATACCCCTGACAAGGTGTAAAAATGCAACACAAATAGCTACCTAAAGTTAACTGATTGGCATGTAGATGTGAAAAAAGTTTGCATCTTTTTTTTTTTTTTTTGCTTCAAAACAGTCTGCAGTACACAGCTAAAAAAAACTGAGTAAATACAGCTTCCTGAATGAAGCAGCTAGAAGACTGATGAATCAACTCATGTTTCATGAGATTCTATTAAAACTGTATCCATCTTCTCTGGTACCTTCTGCAAAACACATTATCAGTTACACTATTTCTATGTTCCTTGTATGTATACTATGTATACATAGTTCTGTAATTTTTATGACCATCTCATGCATCAAAACCTCACTGCTAATTAAAACAGGCGAGAGGAAACGAACATATGGTGGTTTTCAGGGACCATGAGCTTCTCATCATTTAATACTTTTGAGCATGAAATTAGCTGCTAGTGACTTGGACATGCTTCACAATTATTTTAAGAGCCAATGCTTTCACAGGAAAATTTAAAATGTATACTTCACATCAACAGTGCCCTGCAATATCCTTTTCTAGAACACTCCAAATGTCTATCAGTGGTCCTTTATTGTTCTGTATCTCTGCCACGTTACCAAGAGGACAGCATATAACCTGTAGATGAACAGCAAATCAGTGCCAGTTGTACTTTGCTTTTAGCTTTGTGGGCACACTGTGTTCTCATCAGGTCTAAGTCAATGACAGGGTCTGAAAGTATAAATTAAGTGAGAACCAGTCAGAAGTTAAGGCAACTCTTTACACTAGTCTGGCAGGAATCTGCAGTGTCCAGTTCCTAGGGACAGTAGGATGATGCCTTACTCTGGACAATTTTTTCATTCACATATCTGAAGGTATGCTTGAAATCCTTTCTGTTATTTCAGATGCATGTTGAGGCTGCCTGCAAAATAATACTCTTCCATCCTTATACATTCTGGAGACTAAATTCATTTCTCTGTCTTTAAGCCAGGTTAGAAACTAGGTAGAGTGTGCCAGTGGCCTGTTTCTCAAATTGATTATGGATTTGTTTTCATCACTAAAGGTCCAAAACTGGACACTGATCTCCCTAAACTGCACTCACCCATGCAAAACTTATACACATGTTGGATACATGACCATACACACAAGCTGCCAGAGTACATTGGCAAATCCCTAATGGAAGATTTGTTTTGCACACATGGTTTTAGAAGTTGCTATTATGCAGGAAGTACCTCGTTATGACCGTCTCACAATATATAGAACACTTATTCTAAGCTAACTCAACTTTTAGATAAAACACACTATCTACCATAGTGTGCCTAACAGAACTTGCCTTTGACAGGGCAGAAAAGAGCTTACAGTCTCAGATGGTTATGACTTTGGTTTCATTTTTGTAGAGGTTAATCAAGTTGGATCTTCACCATTATGTTTTGCAGTGGTTTGGATACTATCTTGTTGACAGATCACCTATTATTCTTCACAAGTAGACTGCACCTATCTATCACTTTTACTCTCATATGTACCATGCTATAATCCACGCTAGGCTTGTTGCTTTATTTATCAATGGACTGGTGATGGAGGTAAGTGACATCAGTCTTCATTACAATATGGATGACGTGGATCTTCTTGGGTGTTTCACATCTCGATTAACTGTCAAACTATAGAAAACAGATGCTTAAATCAGTCAGCATGTCTATGTGATGATGGTAGAGTTTTAAAAAAGATCAATGCAAGGTTGTAGCCTATGTTCAAACAGCCAGATTTGCAGAATGTATGTGCTCACTCAGTGGATAGATTTGCAGGATGATGCATGTTAAAATACATTGTTTATTATTATTTTACATTATTTTGCTGTAATTAATAACCTCCTGAACTTCAGCTTTAACTGCAGATGCTTAATTTCCTTCCAAAGCCACAATGACTTTTTGTTCAGCATCACTCAATGCACAGCCCTCTGCTGAAAGCAGTGCCTTTAGAATAGGAGGACTGAGACATATATAGTCTTATCAGTTACACAAAGCCCCAAATACTGCTGTTGTGTCAAGAGCTGGATACAAGTGTGAGGCTCATGCTCTTTACAAATTAATATAAGGGAAAAGCAGCATCAAGAACGTCACACTTGAATGCTGGAATGATGGGAAATAATCTAGAAATATTGCACGTTCAACATGATCCCAAAATATTAAAACAATGTCAGTGAGTTACGGTGCTATATATTTTCCATAGCTTCTTCATATCTCCTTTTAATCCTGTTGTATTGTGTCACATTGATCTCCCCTCTGTCTTCCCTTATCCACTTCCTTCTCCATCCTGGGAAGGCTAATTTAAATGTATGCTCAGGACTCATTGTGATCACTTATTTTTCCCACAAATAAAATAATCTGGTCTTGTGCAGATGAGGGATTTGATGGCAGTGCTTGCTTCCTCATCATTATTTGTGCTGCTGTCATACTCATCAGTGATGTAAATGTTTAGCTTACAGCCATTTCAATAAAACCTGATTTAGGAGCAGTCTATTACATCAGTCTCAGTGGTGCAACAGGTAGCACACTTGCCTTCCTTGTGCAGAAGGCTGTGGGTTCTATTCTCACATCAGGTAGATTGACTGCTGACACTAGAATGCAGCATAAAGGGGATGCTGCACTCCTGAGGGGGCCATCCTTCAGATGAAACATTAAACCCAGGCCACATCTGCTTAATTTGGTGGCAGATCAGGTGGATGTAAAAGATCCCATGTCACCTATCAAAAAGAGTAAGGGTCCTTTATTTACATGACACATTATTTACAAATTTACATTTTTACACAGAACTGTATATATTTACAAAATTGCACAATTACTTACATAATTACATCCTCATACATTCTATTTTTTCAGCTTTATTCATTTTTCTTCAAACTAGACCCCCACTCTTTTTTCATGACTACCATCTCATTTTTCTTAACACTACTGATAATATCCACTTCATGTTAAACATAATTTAATTTAATTTCTCATTCCAAATTACCAATGTCAAAGTCAAGATCAAGTCAAGCAAAAGTAAACTTTATCATCATTCAGACTTCACACAACAGCGCAAGCTAAACAAAATTTATTTTCCTTGGACTCAATGTGCAAAACCGCACAAGAAGCTTTACAACAGACATTGCTACATCACATCAAACCATTACAGACCATTACAGACATAATACCTAAAGCATTTAAAAATCTAAACAGTACATTATTGCACACAATTCCAACAGTTATCAGCATTGCACAAGAAGGCTAGTTTTGCATCTGTTGATTTATTGGACCAAAATATAAGTTGAGACTAGCATTTGAGTTACTGCACAAAAATATAAGTTCTCATCAACACAGAAATCTGCTACACCTGATGGCCTTCATCATGTATCTTGTTAGTAGAGCTGAGTAGTCTGATGGCCTGTGGAAAGAAGCTATTACTGAATCTGGCAGTTCTGCACCACATATACAATAGCGCTTGTCAAATGTTAGGAAGGAAAACAGTCTATGAGTGGGGTGAGTGATGTCCCTGACTATTTTAATGGCTCTGCTAAGACATCAGTACAAATATAAGTCCTGAACAGATGGAAGAGTGGCCCTAATCCTTTTCTGGGCCACTTCTGCCACCCTTTGGAGAGACTTCTGATCCAAAGCAGAGCAGTTTCCATAACATACAAAAAGACTGTTTGACAAGATGCTTTCTATGGGTCTATATCACCTTGTCAAATAGTCTATTCATCAAATCACCATTAATTGAACTCACTTAAGTGAAGGAAGTGTTTGGCCGTCATCTGGAATTTGCCCTTTCCCCACTGTAGTGCAATCTCAGAGTTGGGATATTTCGGTTTAGTTGGGGGGCTGTAGGGGTGAAGCCCCCAACTTTGCTGAATTTTAAATTGTGTAGTGTTTGTTATGGTTGGTAGCTGGCCCACTAGTTTCTTTCCCTTGCAGAATGTCTGCTGGAATGGTCATTCACTGAAATGAGTTTTCACTGAAGTGAGTTCAATGAATAGGGATTCTATGAACAGACTATTCAACAAAGTGATATAGACCCACTTTCTATAGTGCCCCTGTAGGAGGTTGTGAAAACAGGAGGTGGAAGGTTTGCTCTTCTCATTCATCACAGAAAATGGAGATGCTGTTGTGCCGGCTTGATAATGGAATTTGTGTTTATGGACAACGGCAAGTCCTCTGCAATATGTACCTTTAAGAACGTGATGGTTTTTACCCTCTTCACTATTTCTCTGTGGATAGTGAATGGAGGATGCACTCTATGGCTCCTTCTGAAGTCAACAATTATCTCCTTGGTCTTGTTCACATTCAGTGCCAGGTTATTGTTGTCACACCACACAATCAGTTGGTTAACCTCCTATCGGTAGACTGTTTCATCATCATTGCTGATGAGACCAACAACTGTTATGTCATCTGCAAACCTACTACACAAAACAACTTTTGTCCATTCTTATTTTGTATTCTTTGTTTCTATTTTTATAATATTCCTATTCAGTCATATCCATATCTATATTACTGCTATCTTTTAACTTCGCCCAAAAAATGTCTTCACATAACTTTTCCCATAATTTCTCCACTCTTTTACATTTCAAAAAACATGTTCTGTTTTTTGATTTCACCAAAATACAGACATATTATCTCACTTTTCTTTTTATAAGGCATATTTGCTTTCACTGGTAATATCTTTATTCTCAGTCTCCATAAAGCATCCTGTCATTATACTTTATTACTATACCACTCATTTCTTCCTTTTATATCTTTAATATTGTCTTCTGATGCCTCACAGCAAGAGGTTCTCCAGTTTGATCCTCAGCTGGGGTGCCTTCTATGTGGAGTCTGCATGTCCTCCCTGTGGTCACGTGGGTTTACTCTGGGTGCTCTGGTTTCCTCCCACATTTCAAAGACATGCTGTAGGTGGATTGGTCACTCTAAATTGGCCCTAGGCATAAGTTTGCGTATATGTGTGCCTTTTGTGGAAGGTTGGGTGCTGCACTGGCATCTCAACACCATAAAACTCCATTGCCAATCATGAGCAGACAGGTGATCTGCTGTGGTGATCCCTAACTGGGAAAAGCTGAAACACGAAGAAGAAGAATATTGTCTTCTGGTAAATTTTCCCATGGGTTAAAATAATAATATTGTACCATTATATTTTAATACCATGTTTTCCAATCATCTTCTATCTCATCAGTCTTTATCTTCCACTTTTTTTATTTTTTTTCTTGATAATCTTCTATTTCGTCATTAAAACATTATTCTTCTCTTGCATTTTTTTATTTTCTCCCTCCATATTTTCATACTTATAGTTAAAACAGTCTTACTACTAATTTATCATTTTTCTCATTTATCCATTTCATTTAATGAAGCTGCAAATACCACTGGATTTACTAATCCCAGTCCTCCTTCATATTTATTCATATATAAAACTCCTCTCATTACTGAATTTAATCTAGAACCCCATATAAATATAAAAATCACTTCTAATGATTGTTTTTATACATTTGCAGAATCATAACCACATTTGATAAATATTCTATCATTCACTAGAATTCTTATTTTATTATTGCTATACCCTGTCATACAAATTTTCTTAATTTTATTGCAAAAATTATATGCCTTCATTAATTCCCATAATGTATTATGCTGCATTAAATCAGATGCTTTATTAAAATCACCCATCATAAGTTTACATTATCATTTCTATTTAAAATACCATCCACAATTTTTCTTTGTACCACTAGCAATCATTGATAGCACTTTCTTTTCATACAATATACATTTTATTCCATTATATTGTCCATCTTATTTTCCAATCTTTTTTTAATTATATTCATAAATCTCTTATAATTTACATTATTTAAAACTATTGGTCTCAAATTTTTATATCTTATTTTTCACCTTTTTTCCATATGAATTTTAATATTACTATACAGTTCCTCATAGGGAAAACCTTTATTTAATCAGTCATTCAAAACATGTAGCAAAAATTCATCTTGCAATTCCATTGAATTTTTATGCATTTCTTATCATATCCCATCTGGGCTGGCTATTGAATTTATATTTACCTGCCTAAGCACCTCTAACTCATACATAATAATCTATTTCTCAATTTCCTTGTATACTTCATTTGAAAATGTTTTTACTTTCCATATGTTATTGCAGTCTTTCTTTTTTTCTTTAAACATTTCTTCCACATAATGAACTATAGTTTCCATAATCTGTGTTTGTTTTTCTCTACTTCTCTTTTCTTATTTTTACTTTCTCTCATTATACTACTATCTTCTTTCACAGTTTTAAGTATGCTGACATTTCTTCTCTTTTTCCTTTTAATAAACATATTTGCTTATGTAATAAACTCTTACATTTTTCATAATTTCTTTTTTATGATTATTTTTCTTTATCATAGTATTATTATTCTTTTCTACATTTTAGAAATCACTTTCTATCTTTTTTGCTTTTCTTTGCCATTTAAAATTTTTTTTTATATTTTCTTTTAAATATAATTCACCATTATGACCAATTAACATACAATGCCTTCATAGTATTATGATCTCTCCATAATTGTATAATTTATCCTTTTTTTTTTTCATTTCATTCTTTTTCATTTATTCTTTTTTATTCCCTTTTCTATTTTACATTCTTTATTTTCATTTATCTCTAGCCACATTGCTAAATGATCTGTAAATCCTAGAACAACTGCTTCTTCTACTGCTATACATATTCCTTCAGATACTATAAAGTAATCAGCTTCAGATTTAAGAATACCTCTTCTATGTCCATAATTTTCTATTCCATATATTCAGTGTACCACATTTCATAGATTCTACAATTTTCCTTATGGTCTTTCCTTTCCTTTCCTTTCTTTTTCTTTTACCACTTACATCACTGTTAATATCCCCTGTTATTATAATATTCATATTCACTAGTACATAGTCTAATATCTGTCAAATTAGATTCTCTCTTCATTTACAAATAACATAAGCATATAAAGCAATAATCCTATAAACTTTTCCTTAACACCTTGTGCCTCAGTGATGCCTCTAGGTGCATCTGCAGTTAACTCCTACTGATGCCTCCAGGCGTCAAATATTGCTTGTTCATATTTGCAGCAGTAATTCCCAAACAATGCTATGTACAAGGTTTTAAAATATTTCATCTTAAAGCTTACACAACAGCAAACTCAACTGCATTAATATTTGATCTCTGTCTAGTGCAGGTGAATAGATATCAACTTTTGTTTTTTAAGATATTTATATATATATATATATATATATATATATATATATATATATATATATACATACATTTTTATATATTTTTTCTAAATATCTCAACAATCAAGTAACACAGACAGAACTCATTAGTCTCATATGAAAGCTCTCAGTTACATTAATAAAATGCTGCTGACAGTATCTGTATAACATGAGTAGTTGCTGAGATATTGTAAGTTGTTTACAAAATATTAAATATAATAGTTATTGTGTTACTCTGGCTTAAAAAAAGAACTAGAACTTAAAGAATATTACCACTATAAAAATAGTTCGTGCTGAAAAGTCTGACATTTATAATACTTTCATAATATTTATGGGTTCAGAGATATGAACATTTGTTTGAAATGGGAGGACATAATTTGATTCTGTGAAAAGGCTTTGGCTCCACCCACTGGAAGTTACAACAAACTTCCTGAACTCCATTGGAGTGAATGAGTTAAGTGAAAGGAAATCATTCCCCCTTTAAAATTGCATTACCTATTACCCATTTCCTTTCTTTTTTCTTTAAAATCTATTCCTTTAAACTTCTTTTTACTATCTTTCACTCTTCGTCCAATAGTATTACTTTTTCCTTTAAACACTTTCCAGTTTATAGCTTCTTCATCACTAATTTCTGAATCTTTCTCTATCTCCTCTCCTTTCTCTTCTCCTTTATTATTGTCCTTTTTCTTTTTTCCAGATTATATTCTGTTTCAATTTCCAGCTCTTTTTCATTTTCTTTTGTATCTTCCCCTTTTTTCACTATCATTGAACTCTTTTGACAGTCAGTCTATAAATGTCCAGTTTGTTTACATGTATAACATTCTAGTTCACATTTCTTTGCATCATGCCCTATTTTCCCACATACATAGCATTTCTTTTTATCACAATTATTTATGAGATGTTTTTCTTTCCCACAAAAAAAACAAGTTTTTGGTTGTCCCCAATATTTTATCACAACCCTATAATCATTAATATTTATAATGCTTTGAATGTGCACAATGTTTTCATTTTCATTTTTAAAATAACATTGCAATCCCAACCTCCAGTCCATAAACCCTTGTTGTCATAAACGTTTGAAATCTGCATCACTTCTTTACGTGTTATTTAAATGTATTTTCAAAATTTTTCTTTCTGCTTCTATTTGAAACTGTATATTTTTTCCATTTTTCTAAGAACAGCTTTTACTGCATACTTGTTCCAAGGATTATCATTTTGTCTCTTTTCATACCCACATAAAAACATTTCCATTATGTTAACAGTATTAAAATAACGTCATAAAATGCCTCTTTATTTATCAAAACAAAAGCTCTTACCTCTTTGATTATCACCCTCAAAAGTAGTATTATAATGTCCCATATCTTGTATCTAATCAAGTTCATTATTTTTTTACTCTGTATTCTCAACACAAAATTTCATTTTCATACTGTCATCTCTTTTTTCTTTTTGCCCATAGTTGCTTTTAACTGACCCTGCTTATGTTTTATCTTATGAGTAATGTCCCCTTTTAGGATTACCTCCAACTCTACCTCCTGTATTTCCTCTGTGTCTCTATTTGCATCTCTCTTTGAGCTACCATTTGCCTCTACTCCTTCCAACACTCAGTCCATGCCATGCATTGTCCTCCCAGCTGCCACTGTGCTAGGAATATATGTGTTTACATATTTTCAGCTAGCACTTCCACAAATATGGATTGCAATCAATCATAGAGAAAGTCCCCAAAGCCATGTCAAAGTTTCCATTAGTAGTATAAATATCACTTAATGTATCCCCAGAAAAGTAGATGCTAGCCTAGTGGGACTAACTTGGTCAACAAAGGATAAATAAAAAAAATCTTAATGACATATTATAGCATTTTTCTGATCTTTTATAACTCAAATTTAGTTTACTCACCTTTGAGAAACCTGGCAAAATATTACCATTTTCAAAAAAAATGTCTTCATTGTTGAGATAAGGCATAATCAGCAGTTCCTTTATAAATATTCACAGACATTTTAGATACCTGAAACTGGCCAAGAATGTCATGTTCACCAAATGTAGTATGTTTTCTAATAAGAACCTCATGACCAATGCTAGTTTTCAAACTTTACCAGAATAAAAAAACACAGACAAAATATAAATCCACCATGAAGCCGGCAATCAAAAATAGAAACTCTTTATGGCTAACACAATGCAAAATATACTCTAATGACTCAGCCCTTAGGCCTTCTAGGAGTTAATAAATATCAATAAAATACATCATTAAATACCCTACACAATCAACATCAATAATAAAATTATCCAATATTTTTTTTTTTACAAGAGAGACTTCTAATTACATTCCATATTTAAGCCAATGGGTGTCAGTATGCCATATTTCAAAATAAAAATAATTTCCTTAAATAATTTATTTTTTTTAAAGAAAACTATTATATGCAGTAACATGTTCCAAAATACAGCCATGTAAATCATTTACAGCCCCCCATGAACTGTATTAAAATAAACTGCAAAGGGGCTTTCACATTTATTGTTCCTAATGTCTCTTAAATGGTCCTACAATCTTATCCTGAAATCTTTTACTTTCGTCAACATAAAAAAGATTGCAGGAACATTTCAACACATAAATTACCCCTTCTGTATTACATGAATATTCAGCTATGGGGTTATACTAATGTCATTAATACTCTTAAAAATCTCACTATGTATTGGCATATTGAGCAGCTGCCACAAGCCTAAGTACCAAAATTATTTGCACTTCTATTTCACCCACATTTGGATATGGAGAATTTGCTATGGAGAACCATGTCCTTTATGCTTCATCCTCTATTTAAAGACACCAAGGGGCTGATGCATACATTTTTAACAAAACCCCTACCTTTCAAAAGAAAAGACTAATAATACTTGATAATATTAACTATCTCCTGTGTGAGAAGGTTAAACACAGTCACTAAATAAATGCAGTAATAAGAATAAAAGAAAGCACACCTACAGGAGTAAATGCCTCTCCGCTAATGAAAACGAGATATGTAACAAATCCAATAGCAGAAAATAGGAAGAGGCAACCACCAGGCATCAAATAATTCAGTCTTGCAAATAAAATTAATAGTCTTTTAATACGTGCACAAAGGTGAGCACTTTCACAAACCGCTTCATCAGACCATAAAAATTACAAACTGCAAAGACGCTTCCTTATATATTAATCACATGATACAAGAATAATTATTCAATTAATGATTAAAAGTATACATATCTTATAATACAACTAACTACTTTACATAAAAATCAAATTCACGGCTACTGTATATCTATTCATATTAGCAGCTTCAAATATCCGATATGTATATGTAAATTCTAAAATAATCTAATATATATATTACTACAAAAAAAGATTTGAAAACATCCTATAGCTGCAGCTAATACAATACATATAAACTGCAACATTACTAAATGTCTACTGCTAATGTTATAATTAGATAGCACTTGATGGCAAAAATATACACACGGATAATAGATCACTGTGGCGTATATGAATTGATAAATACATCCTATATCCGCAATTCATGCTATGCAAATAACAATGCAACTAAATGTCTGCTGCTGATGTTGAAATTAAATAACACTTAAAGGCTGAAACATGGATGCCATCAATATATATACATATGCAAATAAAAATTGTTAAAACATATATAAGTATATAAAAGCATACTGTGACTGCAATTCATGCTATGCTAATGGAATGCAACATATTTAAATGTCTGCAATAGGGTAATAATTGGTGGCTGAAGTATATATACAAATGAGCAATATATACTGATGTAAATGTTATATGTATATATATATATATATATATATATATATATATATATATATATATATATATATATAGATAAATCATACAACGGCAAATTTGCTATCTAGTAAGTGAGGCCCTCTCAGTCACAAAATAAACCTTCTTAGATTCCCCAGAAGTATAATTAACTAACATAGTACTATTATTTTTCTCATTGGGGTAAGTCCTACTAACCAAATCATCAGGCTGAAATAATATTTTTAGGGCACTAATAATGATTTCATTATTATAGCTCCTCTCTTTAAACATAGCACACGTTTGAATCATTTCTTTCTCCAAAACCCCCATATCATTACATAACCTATTTAAATCTAATAGTTCTCCATAGGGCAAAGCATTTATCAAATGGGGTGAGTGACATCTCCTACCATCTAAAAAATGGCCCCCATTATCACATTTTCTATGGACCATAGTACCAATACGGCCATCATCATGGCCTTCCAGGAAAGAAACATTTACACCCTCCGTAACTATAAATACTAACTCCTGGATTGCACTACAGTAGGGAAAAGGGCATATACCTTTTACTTCCATTACAGTGCTCTACACCCAGCCACTACTGCTGGGAACACACAAATCATCCGCCATATTACTTTAGATACTTCCCATACAAATGTAAAGAGACACCCCCACATTTAAAAACAGTATAACACCACTTTCTACATGACTATCAGTATTCTGACAGTCAGCACTGTAAGCTACAGAAATTCTTTTTATCACAAACAAATCAAAGGTAAATGGAAACCCACATCAAGTCTATGCCTTGCAATTCAGTAAATTGAAATTCAATTAAATGAATTTTCAGTATTTTGAAAATTGGGTGATTTGGTCTTGGTGAAATGAAAGTCATTGAAATGGGATTTCAGTGATGTGAAGTAGACCCATATATATATATATATATATATATATATATATATATATATATATATATATATATATATATACACACACACACACACACACATTCTGTATATATATATATATATATATATATATATATATATATAGAGAGAGAGAGATATATATATATAGATATATAGATATAGATATATACACATATTCTGTGTATTTGATTTTATTTTTTATTTTTTTATTAAGTACTTATTTGTTTGCTTATCTGCTGTGCCTTTTTTCATATAGCTGGAGGTTCGTTTATAGAGATACATGTGCTAATTGTTCTTTGAAACTATTACTTATTTTTGTCTTATTTACTTTTACACTTGATGCTGTGGATATCTGTAAGAATGAGTACAGCTGCTTTACTGATTTTGTATGTTCCTTGTGCTGGTCACTAGACATCTATTACATGTTGCTGCTTTTATTAAGCTTATTGCATTATATGTTGATTGTTAGCTATCTCTCCTTTTATTTTTCCTTGTGTATATCTATTAAATGTCTCTAAGTTGTGTTCTCTGCACCTCTATATATTGATAATTTTATGTAATAACTGCCTACTTGCTCTGTGCTTTCTCTAATCTTTCGCACTATACTATTTTTAATCTTTTGTCTTACAGCCCATTCTGCCCAACTCTTTGTGAGCTGGCTTTGGTCACACCTCCTAGCAGGATCATGGCTATTCCAAGGGAGAAAAACCTACAGTCATCAAAATTATTAAAGACCTGCAGTTTTTCTGCTGTTAGCAGACGTTTCTTGCCTAATTCCTAGTTAGCCGATTTATGGTCATGCCTCCTAGCAGGATCGTAGCAACTGAATGCAGAGAAACCCTTGCCTGTGTTTTAAACTGACCAATGTCTTCTGAATCACTGCTTTATTTTGCAGTGTATGTTGCTCTTTAATTTTGCTTTACTTTTTTTATTGTTTCAGTATGCACACTAACTGGGATGTTACACCCTTTGGCCCCTGTTTTACTTCTTAGGGTTTTTATTTGCCATTCATTATTTATTCCAGACTTTTTTTGACAGTTCTGATTTGGTCTCCGTTGCTCCTATAGTGTAGTAGTAGGACATATTCTCCTGCTAATTACAGCTTTGCACTTATCTTTTGTATGCTGAGTGCCTGATGTTTTGTAGGGTTCTTGCCTGCCTTGTTGTTCATGGTCCTTCTCTTTGCTTGGGCTCACTCTGCTCCCCTATCCTGCCCCCATATCCCACCCGCCCCTGATACTTGTAATTTATCTGCAACCACACCACACCCACCAAAATCTAAACCATTCAATCTACTATATTATATATAACTAACCACTCATTTCACAGATTTCTAACTATCTACAGAGTATTGCATGTCCTTACAAAAAGACTACCAATAGCATCACATTCTATAAACACCTCACAAATTTTACAAATTCTCCCTAATCTTGACTAAATGTCATTGCTACTCTAATACCTTACCAAACAAAATCCTAACTTCTGTCACTCCAAATCTTCTTTAGCAAAATATACTATCAGACACAAATACTTTCAGAATTATACTGTGCCTTATATTAACTTTGTCTCACCATTACAACTAACCTCACCACTTACCATTCCCAACTAAATAATCCACATATAAGGCAAATAACAATATTTAATATCCCTACCCTAATAACAGCAATCAACTTTGCTGTATTCCCATCAGTTTATAGAACCACTTACATAGACCTTAAACAACAGTGACTGTTATTTATAAATGAAAGCCTCAATAATACTTTCTTTAAAACCCACAAAATATTTTTCAAACTCTTACATGTACTTAGTCATATAGCAGCCAAATTTATAATTAGTGGTAATATTCACCTAAACCCATGTCCTGACCATATAATATCCTCAAATCCCTTGACGCAAATCAAACTACCTATTCCACATAAAAGCTCTGAAATAATCCTATTAAACCTAATTCTTAGAAATATGCTGAATAAAATACATGAACTCCATGCAACTCTGTCTCTGTTTACAATCTTGACATTACCATCCTTACCAAAACCTGGTTGAAACCACATATTCCAGACACAGGAATTACACCCCCCCCCCGGCTACAATATTCTTAGAGCTGATAGACTAAAAAAGAAGGGTGGTGGTGTGAAAATTCTCTTCAAGAATTCACTCAACTTTTAACCTGTAAACATAAGTCTCACTAACATAAACAATGCAGAGCTACTCCTAACCAGATTACAACTAAACCAAAACAAATATATATATATATATATATATATATATATATATATATATATATATATGTATATATATATATATATGGTTCTAGGTCATATATATACAGCCACTATACCGATATATATATATATCGATATATATATATCGAACAAACAAAATGCACAACTCACATACAAACAAAACAGGCACACACCACACACACAACAACAACACACACACACACACCACACAAATCCAATCAACTAACAAGAACACAAGCACACCAAAACCAAAACCACACACACAACCCCAAGCACCACCACCCACACACAAAACACCACACACACCAAACCCCAACCCCTACCCCCAAAACTATGCTACACTCACCCTCAACTAACCAACTCCCTAACTCACGCTAACCCTAACTCACTTAACTAACCCCAATACCAGTACACCACACCAAAAACACTTACATAACTCACCCTACCAACCTACCGCCCCTAACTACCAAAACCCACTAACCCAAACCACTACTACCCGTGCCCCTAACCCTAACTCTTAACGCCCCCTAAAAAAAAAATACCACTACCGCACACTTAGACTGTCACTATCCACACTTACCCTTAGTCGCACCACTAACGTCCGCCACCACATATACACACAGCCCTCCTTCTTCCACAATATCCCTGGCGAGTTTTTTTTTTCATCAGCAGTCGTCTTCTCAAGTGTCGATCTGGCTCCTGCCTGCTCATGTTGTCGGTAATCCCAGCTGTCGATCTTCTAACCTACACCCATATATGGATATATATATATATATATATATATATATATATATATATATATATATATATATATATATATATAATAGCTGTCTACATTCCTCCAGGAAACAATTCCTCTACAGTTAAAATTGTTCTCCAAAATATTACAAACACCATAACACAGGGAACCATTATTATTGCAGGAGACTTTAATACTGACTGGATGACATATAATTCAGACAACCCCAATAACCACTTAAACCTCCATGGCTTTTCTCAAATGATTTATCACCCTACTAGAACTGATAAGAAAACAAATAAGCAATCTATTCTTGACTGGTTTTTAACTAACAAACCCCACTATTACCAAATAGTTGGGTGTCTACCAGATCATTTAAGTGATCACCTTGGGACTTACCCGCTAAGAAACCACAGTAATCCTACAAAACTAATCAACTATCGTCAAGTCCGTAACAAAAAAAAATTAACTTACAGGTACTACTTAACATTCTTGAGAAAATGGAGTGGTGCCCTCTTAAGCACCTACCCCTAGATGTACAACACTTCAATGACACCTTCCTTACTATTCTAAACAGACTTGCACCTCCAAGAACAGTTCATGTTAAGACTAACTATACACCACAGTTAACCTGTGAGACTCAAACCCTCAGAAACCAAACGGACAAAGCATGGCAAGCATAGGCTAAAAATAGAACCCTCCAAAAACCATATCACTTACCAGCAGCTGAGAAATAGTGCCAAACACCAAATTAAATTAGACAAACAGCACTACTATTCTAATTCGCAATGGAAACATGGAACAAATCCACAAAAACTCTGGAACACAATCAATAACATACTTCACCCTGGCCAAACCACCCCCAACTTACCTGATAATACTACTAATATTGCTGAACAAGTTAACATCTTTTTCACTGAAAGTGTATTAGCTCTGACTAAGAATAACAAATCTAACATAATGCTAATACCCAGCACACCAAACAATTCTCATTTTCATTTTAAACAGTCCCAAAACAAACTATTGTAAAATGATTAAAGAAGTTGAAACCCACCTCTCTGGCAGCAGATATCTTGCCAGCAGAATGCCTAAAATTAATAGCAGATGTTATTGCCTTCCCTGTGTCAATTCTTATAAACCACTCTATAACAGAACAGTATGTCCCAACTGTTTGGAAAATTACATACATTACACCATTACACAAAGGAGGTAATTCAACAGAATTAACAAACTACCAGCCCATTGATATACTTGATATACCATATGTTCATAGGTTCATAGGTAGATACTAGGCTATCAGCCCTAGGGCCTATACAAGCCTAGCCAAAAAGGTACCCTGGCTTTTGCCACCCAAAACAATTATTTTCCTGTGACCCTGTCAAGCAGAGCCACAGAGGTGATCCCCGGGGTGAATTTCCTATTTCCCATCCAATCATCAACATTTTTCTTGAAGAGTGCTAATGAGGAGCTTTGTTTGATATAGATAGGTAGTTTGTTCCAGAGTATGGGAAGTCTCTGGGACAGGAATCTATCCCTCCAGCATGTTCTGTTTATTGTGGTGGCAAGGTTTAGGTCCCTAGAGTGTGCAGCTCAGAAGGATTGGGATCACAAATGCATAATCCTGAAAATGTACCTTCTCTAAAAATCAACTACAACCCTACTCTAATAACTGTATTCTTTGATCATCTAACAAAGACTTACCCAATTATCAAAGTATCCAACACGGCAGGCAACTCTCTTTACTCTAACTTTGTTGCAAAGAATTGGAATACCCTTCTCCATAGTATTAGGTCCATAAGCAACCCTAATCAATTCAAGATAACTCTCAAAAGACACTTATATATTGGCTTTGCACATGTCATACTCCAGGTTGAACAATAACATAAGCATTACTTATACATTTTTTTCTGTAAGTATTACCTGTATTAACCTATCTCTTACAGCAACACCACTCCTCTATAATTAGTTACATTCTTGCCTATAACTCTTGCCACCAAATTTGTATTAACTATGCTCTACTTGCTTAAGTAAATCTCTTTACCTAGCTTCCCAACTTATGTTATGCTCTTCCACAAACATAAGTTAAGCAATGGATTGTTGTCATTTATCAAGTGTTTAAGATCTTGTTCTACTTGACTATTGTGTTTAGTTTTTTAAATTATTATCTTACAAATGTGTTAACATTTATTCTGCTACTACATTATTACTATTCTTTTGTTACAATTTGTATATAAGCTACGACTGGAGGTTTTCTCCCCGGACCTCCACTGAAAATGGGCACTGTCCCAGTCGGACCATCCCAATAAACAAATGTAAAACCAAAAATAAAAAAATACTGTGCTGGAATTTTTTGTTCCCCTTTGTTATTTTCAGTAAATTATGGCATTGGCAAAGAATTAATGTAAGTTTTAGGTCTAAGCAACAAATGTTTTAGAATACCTTTGATCTGGAAGAAGGTTTGTTATTATCAGTGCTAATGGTGTAATGTATTGTGGGTAAAATCTTCAGTCATCCCAAATTTTTACATAAAGTTTTACCCTGAAACCAGCATTGTTCTGGAAGTATACATTATATCACCTTAAATTGATATTTATTGACTGTATCTCATAGTCTATTTATGATCTCTCTCTTTCTCTCTGACATTAAGTAATGTGTGAAAAATATACACTAGACTACACTAGACTACTATACTGTAAGGAGTGCAGTGATTATGCTCAAAAACTGGGGAAACATCAGGCTTGTTAAGCACATTTCTAATGCTAGAAAGGTGCCTAACAAACTTTTGATAAATGCCTCTCAGTGCTGCTATGCTCTAGTCTCATAGTGGGCAGTGCCAACCATCACAACAGCAGAATAAGCAAAATCAGCTTTATAAACTATTAGATACTTTGCCCTGTCACACTTTTGAAACAAAAAGTGTTTAAAAGTGTGGTGTACCCCAAAAGGTGTTAGTTCCTTAGAGGAGCACTTCATGTCTGCCCCCTGTTTGTCTTACAACCCCAAATATTTAACAGCTTTGAAAGTTGTAAAACACTCTGTGCTCCTATACTATTTTCTGTAACTTGTACTGTTCTAGCAAATAAAGCTCCATGATCTACAATGAATTATGATTGTCTTTCTTATCATATGTGCCCTTGATATAGATGCCAATACTCATATATTGAGGTTCATTGTCATAGTCAGTCTCTTAGCATCCATGTCTCAAACACATAACCAGTTAGTTATGGTCAAGGATGCAGTCAGAATCCTCTATGCAGAGCTGCAATAAACTGTCTCACATGATCAGCTAAGCTATTCTCATGTATAAACTTATCAGGACAAAATATTCCCAAGAGTATATTTTGAATAGTAGCATTATTCATCAATATGACATTGTTCTTCAAAATTTTTGAAAGACTGTTATTAGAGTTTTTGATTTTCTAGATGTCATGCCATTTCAAAGTTCTTAAAAGAGAGAAGAATAGCTGATGACATAAACAATTATGATTATTTCTTCAAGACATGGATGTCAAGAACTTCACCCCAAGACTGGAGCAAAGAGAAGTTTGAAATTTAAATCTCAACAGCCACATCAAAGAATATAATAAGCAGTTATTACTGGAGAGCCTAAATCATAATTCTTTGTAGTGCATGAGATTTTGTCTAATCCATGTACTACAAATTACAGAAAATAAATGTAGGAGAATGAAATGTTTTCTGTACTAGAAAGCAGGTAGAAGAAAACTGTAGGTCTGATGAACAAACAGCTTTAAAAACTATTAGGTACTTCACTCTACAACAGTTTTTATGTATGTGAGAGAGCAATGTGTATATACAGCTTTTAAAGCTGTGAAAATGCCTTTAAACACATGGAACATCGCTTAACATAATGTTAAATAACTTTCTGTATCAGAAAGGTGCTTAACAAAGCTATATTTTCCTGAATTCAGAGTGTAATTGTGATGTCCCATGTATTGCATGCAAATTCAGAATGTAAAGTGGCTGAGTGATGTATTGTGGGCATGCAGCAAGATTTATTTGAGAGCAAAAACGTTGCCATCTCTTCTCATTTATAAGTATAATGCTACAATTTCATTTTACAGCACATGCAAGTCAATCAAATATATGTTTATATAATACTGAATGGTAACACTGAAAACAGAAGAATAAAGAGCTTGTATAAGAGAAAATATGTTTTTCATCAAAATGCAAATGTTTTTATTGCTGTACCTAAGGGGGAAAAAATCAAACAACTGGATGATACAAAACATATGTATTTGTTCATAACCTGCCACTGTTGGCTATTCTATCATTGGCACAAATGTGAGCCAATGAGACAGACTGCCAACTCAAATCAGACGTATAGTCTTCCAGATAAGATTAAAGAAGCACAGCTATTTATTCATATGGGGATACTGTTTCTTAGAGATAATATTTCTTAATGCAGGGTAGCATGGTATCTTAATTCAAAGCAGAATGCATGGTATCTTAATACAGACCATATAAGATTAAAGAACTGTTCCCAGAAAGGCAGATTTTGCTGTTTGCAGAGTTGGTCGTGGTGGTGGTGTTTGTGTGTGTGTGTGTGTGTGTGTGTGTGTGTGTGTGTGTGTGTGTGTGTGTGTGTGTGTGTGTGTGTGCACGTGTGTGTGTGTGTGTGTGTGTGTGTGTGTGTGTGTGTGTGTGTGTGTGTGTGTGTGTGTGTGTGTGTGTGTGTGTGTCTGTTTGTGTTTACATAAGTTTTGACTTCAATAATGCCAGACATTAGAATTTCATAATGTTTTTCTAGTTTTGAAAATATTTTTAGCTTTGTCCAAGATACTTGAGCAAAGAAGGTGAGAAGTATTTTGCTCTATTCCTTATAAAATTTGTGGATTTCTGGCAAAATGCTCTGGACTACAGCCAATAAATAGCAGACATTTAAGTATCAAATTTAGTATCCATGAGAAAATGCCTTCTAATGAAACTGAATGAAGGGTCCGAATGGAGAGTTGACAAAGGTCCGAATGGAGAGATGAAAAAATCATAAAAGGAGAGAAGTACTGCTGGAAATGAATTCAACCTCAAGTCTTAGTGAGCAGTTTCACGAGGTGGACCCTGTTTTTCACAAAATCTCACCAAGACAACGCTGATACATAGACTGCATTTTATACAGCATATATCATGGACAGAAGTAGGTTAAAAAATCAAGAAGATAGCTGGGTGCACAAGTCGCAGAATAAAAATGTGCCCAATCCTGGTAGGGGCACTGGTACCAGGACAAAAAATATGACAGTGAAGAATACTAGAAGGAAGTAGCAGTCCACAAAAATTACAAAGGGGAAAAAAAGAGACATACAGATGATAGAGTGGACTACTGAAGACAAAAAAGAAATTATGGATTGTTATTATTAAGCAAAAAGCCTAGAATTTCCAGACAAAAGATATACAAAATGATTAAGAGAGAAATTTGAGGAAAGAAAAATACTTCAACAAGTAAAACTGCCAGAAGCTTCAAATAAAAAATTATGTTCATTAATAAAACAGATCCAAGAAAAACACAATATATACAAAGAAACCTTGTGCCATTTGGAAAAAGGAACACATGAGGAAGTGTAAAAATTTAAAGAACAACATTTATAGATGTTTGAAGGGTATAAAAAATAAATATGGGCATGGGAAAGAAAGAGAGATCTGATATGGTGCAATATTTATGCAAAGAAGAAAGTCAAAATTAATCAACAGAAAAAAGGCAGCCCCAAAGATATTTGAAGAGAAATTTAGGAAAAGGCATCCAGATATGGAACATTTCACAATAAAAAATAAGATAACAAAGAGGGAATTTAGAAGAGAAGATTAGCCAAGTAGGAGTTAAAATTAGAAGCTGAAGTTACGCAATCTTTGCTAAGTGAAGGATTCAGTGTAGAAAGTCCAACACAGATCATATCACAGCATGATGGAATAACTAGTCTCCAAAGTAAGGAGAAACAAGAGGAGCAGGATACATCTGACAAAGAAATATGGACATGAGAAAGAAAAAGAGATTTAATATGGTGCAATATTTATGCAAAGGAGAAAGCAAACTTAATCAATGCTAAAAGGGCAGCACCAAAGATATTTGAAGAGAAATACAGGCAAAGACATGTGGATATGGAAAATTTTCACAATACAAAAAATAAGAAAATAAAAAAAGCAGAAAACAAGAGAAGTTAAAGAAATAGAAACTACGGTTATGGATTAACTGTAAAGTGAAGGATTTAGTATAGAACATTTAACTCAGATAACAAGATAACAGGATAAAGCAATGAAAACCTAAATTAAGGAGAAACCAGAGGAGCAGGAAGCATCTAATCAGTTGACATATGAAGATAGTTTGGAGCCACCCATAGGAAACCAGTACAAAGGTTCAGCTAGAGCTATACTGCAAGGGAAAGAACAGGAAATTGTGGCAACTCTGACACAGTCAATGTATGGGAGTGATAGGCCAGTGATTTCCTATATGAAAGAGGAACTGTGAAACAGAAGAGAATGTAACACACAAAGAAGCTTTGGAAATTTCTATAGAATGCCCACAGGAAATGACGAACAAAGAATGTGCCCTCAGTTTAGAAGAGTTACTTGATTTAATAGAGATGGATAGACATATTAAGATCAATGAAAGTAATAGACTGCAGAATGTCAATAAAACCCAAAAAGTTAGAAGTTTGATAAAAAAAATGAACACAGTAATTAGGACTGTCCACAGAGATACATTACTGTGCAGCCAAATTACTAACAGATAAAGTCCTACCACAAGAAGACAGGGTAGTAAGGGAAAGGATGGGGAAAGATTGAATGCTAGCATGGAATTATCGAATAGAGAAAACTATAAAGCAATTAAGACAACAAATGTCACTGTTAGAGGAGTATAGAAGGGGGAACAGATCAATAAAAATACTCAGAAAGACGTGATACAAGCAATGTGCAGTATTATAACAGACCAGGATTTATCATGCACTATCACAAATAATAAACTAAAACTTTTAGCATAGGTAGAAAAACTTAGAAGATACACAGATAAGTATAAAGTAAAAGTACAAAATAAGCAGTTTATTCATGACCCCAAAACGTTTTATAGAGAATTGGGAAACAAGGTAAAAAGAATTGAAAAACCACAAAAAAAAGAAGAAACAGATACATACTGGAGAAATATTTATGAAGATCTTATGGAACATAACAAAGATGCTAAATGGACAGAAGAAGTAAAAGAAAGACTAACAAGTTCAAATGTACAGAATATAAAATGGCATAAAATAACGGCCAGAGAGATTGAAACAAAGTTAAGAAAAGCCTCTAATTGGAAAATCCCAGACCCACATGCAGTACCTAACTTCTGGCTAAAAGTATTAACATCTTTGCATGAAGATTTATCCACGAGTAAGAACTATATGCATGCACACCCCGAACAGACACCAGTCAGGCTAACAACAGGAAAAACAATGCTCCTACTTAACAGTGAACCTACAAGCTACCCTAAAAACTATAGACCAATAACTTGCCTTCAGATGACGTATAAACTATACACAGGAATTTATGCCAACAGAGTTTATAGTCATTTAGAAGAAAACTCATTTATGGCAACAGAACAAAATGATAACGTTATATGGAACAAAGGCTCATTTGTTGTTTATAAAAATCACTGCATACCAAGATTATATATTCCCTGTTCTGAAGGAGGTATGAGCCTCCTTGAAATTGATTACATGTATAGATCTGAAATCATGGGTTGTATACATATCTGTTGACCTCATAAGTTCCAAACAAAGTGAAAGTTTTGAAACATGAGCAGAATAAGTCTAAGATGACTTCCCCTGCTTAGTTTAGCAGAAGTATATCGGCGTCAATCGGGAATGGAAATCAAACCAGAAGTAGATAAAAATCAGGCAGCAACTGAATGTGCCAAAAAACAAAAGAAAGAATATAAGGCTAAGGATCAGATGAGAAGGCAAGATCTGTAGAAAATGCATAAGTTTAGTTGCAAGTATAGAAAACTCCTGGAACAATCTCATGTTAATCAGAATTGAATGCAGGAATGGTTAAGGAGAGGGGAGTTCAAACCAAAAGATGAAAGGTTAATACTGGTGGGCTGAGATAGTTGACTACGTACACATTAGTTTATAAAGTCCATTGAAGATGTGAGATAGACAAATGTAGGTTTTGTAAAACAGAATTGGAAACAGTTGCACACTTGTTGCTGGTTGTGACATACTAATGGCAGAAGGACTGTGTACTGAAAGGCATAATAATGTGGCAGGAATGTTGCACTGGGGATTGCGCAAACATTATAATATTGAAGTAGCTGAAAAACAGTGGAAACATGAGCCACAAAGCATCATAGAAAATGGTGGTGTTTGCATCACATGGGATCTCCCATTACCAACATTTCAAAAGACAGATGCGAGAAAACCAGATATAGTGGTCCATGAAAAGAAGACAACAGTAGTATTGATCATTGAAATCGCCACACCAGTGACTACAGTGTCTTGTATACAGACAGGCACAAAGTCATAAAATATTAAGATTTGCAGGCAGAAATGAGAAGAATGTGGAAGAAATATACCCAGACAGTTCCAATAGTAGTAGGAGCAATGGGTCTTATAAAACAAAGCAGTGGTACAACAGTTAGTGCTGTCACCTCACAGCAAGAGATTCTCTACTTCGATTCTCAGCTGGGATGTCTTCTGTGTGGAATCTGCATGTCCTCCCTGCATTTGTGTGAGTTTCTCCTGGGTGCTCCAGTTTCCTCCCAAGTTACAAAGACTTGCCCAGAGCATTTCTCCCTGGGCCTCCACTGAAAACTGGCTTTGTTCCAAGTCAGACTTTCCTGGTAAACAAATAATAAATAAAAAAAAGAATCTACAATCGTATTTAGATATGTTACCGATACATGTAACTCCATATGAATTGCACAAGTCATTACAGGGCACATTGCGGGTACTATGAAGATCACTTCTGGCTGACTTCAACGATTGAAACTTTAATCATACTTTGACTTAGGAATGGGGTCCATTCCTGTCATGGTATTAGAAACCCAAAAGGGTTGGAGAAATTAAAAAAAGCATGAAACTCTTGTTATTCTATAAACATCATATGTATATCATTAATGTTTCACTACATACTATTTCATTACTCATCCCAGCAAGTATCTTGTAATCATGGGTTGCCAGATGCATTTGAGTTCCATAGGAAGACAAGTTTGCTGTTGCTGATGCTAAGTATGTTTTCAATGTAAGGCGGTTTTATTTTGCTTTCTTTTCTTTAGCAAATAGCTATCAGTGTTTTTGCTATAAAATATGAAATAAAATACAAATCTGTGATCATTGTATAAGTAAAAATGAAAGTAATATGCACTGTGACAACTTTGAGCAGTATTTTCTGTTAACTGGCAAGAGACGAGCAAACAATGAGATACTGGTATGGCTACAAGGGGAGGAGGAGTCCATTATTCAGCCTACCATCATCCTGCTCTTATACTGCACACCATTTTATTATGCACCATCAGGACTGTGCTCAGTCACAGTAAATTCCACACACAAGAACCTATGTACAGTAAGGACTGTGCTCACTCAGAGCAAATTCCACACACCAGAATATATGTAGTTTGACCTATGTACAGTAAACTCTGTGCACCATACATATCAAACTGTCTAAGTGTAAGAAATCTGAAAAAATCCAAAGCATGATGAGGGATAAAGCTCAAGAATCAGGGAACATATAAACTCAGAAAGTTGCTAGAATAACAGATTTTTGTTTTAGCATGCATTTTCTGAAAAAAATTAAGTCTGAAATGCAAATGCATGCCATTACTTTGTGACTAAAGTCCTGAATGATTTGCCAGAAAACCACAAATTCTATGAGGAGCAAACCAAATATATAAGGCAAACATCTGGACAGGTAAGAGGTATGCTATCTGCAATCACAATAAACTCTGCACCACCTTAGGTCATTTTTGCTAGGTGCCATAATGATGGGATGTAGTCCCAATAAATTCCATGCACCATAATGTGTATAATTTTTTCTGAGTAACCTAAAGACTGTGAACACTCATAGTAAACTCCATATACCACACTGCATGTTGTTTTACCTATGTACTCTAATTATCTATGTATACTTACACTAAACGCCATACACTGCACTGAATGCCATTAAACTCCAAATGTTGCACTGTATGTCATTTTACTTCTGTACTCTAATTACATATGCACTTACATTAAGCTAAATGCATTGCACTGCACTTATATTAAGCTAAATACACCACACTGCATGTCATTTTACCTCTGTACTCTAACTATGCATGCAGTTACATTAAACTCCAAACACTGCACTGTATGTCATTTTACTTCTGTACTGTAATTACTAATGCACTTACATTAAACTAAATACATCACACTGCACTTATATTAAGCTAAATACACCACACTGCATGTCATTTTACCTCTGTACTCTAACTATGCATGCAGTTACATTAAACTCCAAACACTGCACTGTATGTCATTTTACTTCTGTACTCTAATTATGTATGCACTTACATTAAACTAAATACATCACACTGCACTTATATTAAGCTAAATATACCACACTGCATGTTGTTTTACCTCTGTACTCTTAACTATGCATGCACTTATATTAAACTCCTTACACCACACTGCATGTTGTTTTACCTATGTACTCTAATTATGTATGTATTTAACTAAACTAAATACACCACACTGCATGTTGTTTTACCTCTGTACTCTTAACTATGCATGCACTTACATTAAACTATATACACCACATCATGTGCTGTTTTAGCTCTGTACTTTATGTGTGCACTTATATTAAACTGCATACACAACACTCATCATCACCATCATCATCAATCCCCATTTTCCCATTTTTTTTCTGCATGAAGTCGTAGTGTCATGTTAACTATCGCCATCTCTTTAGAGTCAATGCCACAGTCCAGCCTTCTTCAACTCTCATACCTGACTATTACAGATATTCTCTCACACAATCTGTCCACCTCTTTGTTGGACTCCCTAATTTCCTCTTACCTTATTCCTGTCTGTCCCAAATCTTCGTCACCAAATTGTCTGCCACTTTTCTGCACGTGTCCATACCACCCTAATCTGTTCTCTTTGATCTTTTCTGCAGTTGCAGCTACTTTGTCTTCTGCTCTTATGTCCTCATTTTTCCATCTGTCCCACAGCGTGCATCCTATCACCCTTCTCAAGCACTTCATTTCCATCACCTCATGTGCTCTGCCTTTACTGCCCAGGTTTCTGTACCATACAGTAGTACTGGTCATACCACTATCTTGTACACTTTACTTCCTTGGCATTCTTTTGTCATATAGTGCACCTGACACTGTATGCGAGTTCACTGCAGTCCCTCTGATTCTAGCTTTGACCATTTCATTCAGACTTCCCTTCTTCTCAACAACCTCTCCAAGACACTTGAAGTTATTAACCTGTTCTACTATTTTCCCTTCTATCTCAATTCTCAGCTTCTTCTGATTTCGCCAATTTGCTGCAATTACCACCATCAGGAGTAGCATTGAAGGATGTAAGAGTGGTACAGAATATGTACAAGGGTAGTACAGCTGTGATATCTGCAATGGGAGTGACAGATTTGTTTAAGGTAGAAGTGGGATTACATCAAGGATCAGCTCTGAGCCCTTTTTTATTTGCAGTGGTGATGGACAGGTTGACAGATGAGATCAGAGAGGAGTCCACGTGGACTACGATGTTTGCAGATGATATTGTGATATATAGTGAGAGTAGGGAACAGGTTGATAAGACCCTGGAGAGGTGGAGATATGCTCTAGAGAGAAGAGGAATGAAGGTCAGTATGACTAAGACAGAATATATGTGTGTGTGAATGAGAGGGAGGATAGAGGAATGGTGAAGATGCAGGGAGTAGAGTTGGCAAAGGTGGATGAGTTTAAATACTTGGGATCAACAGTTCAGAGTAATGACGAGTGTGGAAGAGAGGTGAAGAAGAGAGTACAGGCAGGGTGGAGTGGGTGGAGAAGAGTGTCAGAAGTGATTTGTGACAGACGAGTACCAGTAAGAGTGAAAGGGAAGGTCTACAAGAGGGTAGTGAGACCAGCTATGTTATATGGTTGGAGACAGTGGCATTGACAAAAAGGCAGGAGTCAGAGTTAGATGTGGCAGAGTTAAAGATATTAAGATTTGCTCTGGGTGTGATGAGGGTAGACAGAATTAGGAATAAGTATATTAGAGGGTCAGCCCAGGTTGGACGGGTTGGAGACAAAGCCAGAGAGGCGAGATTGCATTGGTTTGGATATGTGCTGAGGAGGGATGCTGGTATATTGGGAAAAGGATGTTAAGGATGAAGCTGCCAGGTAAGAGGAAAAGAGGAAGGCCTAAGATATGGTTTATGGATGTGGTGAGAGAGGACATGCAGGAGGTTGGTGTGACAGAGCAAGATGCAGAGGACAAGAAGAAATGGAAACAGATGATCCACTGTGACAAACCCTAATTGGAACAGCCAAAAGAAAAAGAAGACCACCATCTTATCTGTACTGAGTTTCATCCACTGTACCTTCAGTTTTGCATTCTGTACTCTATATTTTGCCAAAGTTCTTGCTAAGAGTCTGCCTGCAATGCCACATTGTCTGCATACAGCAACTTTGTTAATCTGTGCCCTCCGACCTGTTTAATAATGTAGTCCATCACCAGTATTAATAGCAGTGGGCTCAGAGCTGAACCTTGATGTACACCCTCACCCACTGGAAATTCCTCTGTGAGACTGAACACTGTTCATACTTGAGTCATTGGATCCTTGTGCATAGCCTTCACTAATTGTACCACTGTTTCTGGGACTTCAACCACTGCAGTACTGCCCAAATCAGTTTTCTTGGGATATTGGCATATGTTTTCTCCAAGTCTATGAATACTTAGTTCGACTTTCCTCATCTCTAGTTTCTTCTCAACTATCTGTCACACTGCAAACATCAGGTCAGTTGTGCTGCATTCTGCCCTAAATCCAAACTGCTCATGTCCCATCTTACTTTCTACTACTTTGAGTATCAATTTATAAATCACTCTCTCCGGAACTTTCATGCAATGTGATATAAGTTTGATACCTCTGTACTGCCCACAGTTATGGATGTCCCCTTTGTTCTTGTACACTAGCATGAGTATGCACACTGTCCAGTCATCTGGGATACACCTTTCTCTCCAGACTGCTATGAGTACCCTCAGGAGCCATTTCTCTCCTATCTCAACCCACATCCGTAAGATGTCTGCTGTCAGCTCATCTCATCCTGCTGCTTTCCCTGACTTCATTTTTCCTAGTGCTATTCTTATTCCATCTATGGTGGGCTCCTCTTCTTCTCTCATCCTTCCATCTGCCTTTGATGTCTTGTGAACTGCTGAGTGGGTTGTTGCTGGTATCCCTAATGAAGGGTGTCCCATTATTTTCTTTATCTTTCTGTCTTTGCCTTGCAACCTGATACAGCTTCTTTGTGCCACCTACTGAGTCACTTTCCAGAAGATGGCAGAGTGCCACTGATTCCTTGTTCTTTGCTACTGCAACTACTTTCTTACTTTCTTTATTAGCCAAGCAGTATTCTTTCCTAGCCTGGTTGGTCTTTTCAATCTCCCATTTTTTCCTGCACTCCTTCTTTCTTTTGATGACTTCCCGGACTTCTGCATTCCACCACCAACTTTCCTTATGTACCTGATTTCCATACCTGGCTTGGCCACATATCTGTTCTGTAGTCCTTATACATGCTTTTTGGAGGTGCTGCCATTCTTCTTCAACTCCACATATTTCCTGCTCCTCTTGGGGTGCTGTTACTCTCAGTAATTCATTGAACTGTTGCACTTTCTCTCCAGTCAATCTCCAGGTCTTCAGCCTGATCTCTGTTGACCTTATTGCCACATCTAAAAATCGAAATAAAAGAGTTCAGGCCACCAGTAGAGACAAAAAACTTTTATACAAATCCACAGATGAGTGCTTTCGTCTTCATACAAGACTTCTTCAGATAAAACTGCACCAATGCTACACTTACTTTTTATAATGATCTTAATTGCTGTTAATTAAAATTTAAAGCACCACATTCAAAGAGAAGCTGATTAAAATGTTATAAAGTTCATATACAGTTACACAATTATGTATCAAAAACACACTATTACAACAATACATAAAGAATCAAATAGTAAATGTTTATAATTGTGAATAAAATGTTTATACCCCTTACATAAAATCTGATTAATTGTGTGCTGAGTAAATCAAACTCTGACTGCTTTAGCTGTCAGTACTGGTTTGATACTCACATATTCGTTGAGACCAGGAGGAATATTAGCCTTCAACCTCAATTGCCATTTCAATTCCATATTCAATAATATGTTTTTCATATCCCCACCCCTAGTGTTGTACTTAACAACGTCAATGATGTTGAATTTGAAACCACTAAACAAAGGACAGGAAACTGAATGTTTGAACAAGGCACTGGTGTCTTTCCCAGTCCTTATATCATACAAGTGCTCATACATTCTATCTTTCAAAGCTCTTTCAGTTTTTCCTATAGAGAATGCTGAGCACTGCACACATACTGCCAAATAAACTAACATCTTAGTGTTGCAATTACCTCTGCAGAATTTAACTATACTGTTGAGTCGGTTGTTCAAGTTTATACGCTCCTCCTTGTAGATGTACGGACATTGGCTGCACCTATCACACGAACTGGTAGCTTTTTTAATTTTGACATTTTTCTCCACCCTTTCAAACATCCTTTTAAAATTTGTTCCTGTCTTGAAAATAAAGTTGTGTTTAGTTCCTACGGCATCATACAAATCTTTGTTAGTCTTGAGCACACTCCAATTGGCTCTTACTATTTGGGTAAAGAAGTCAGTAAACATATTAAACTCCATGACAAAGGCCCCATGAAAATGTTTTGCTGTGTTTTGTTTCACAACTGTGATGAAAGGTTGTCCTAACAATGCTTTATACTTTGTATCCCAACACTTGTATACTTCTCCCAGAATTTCACACACTAATTCTCTGGGGTAACCCCTTTCCACAAATTTTTTACCCAAAAAAATAAATTCTTCCAACAAGTCATTGAATTCAGAAGTCATCCTAGCTATTCTGACTGCTTGTCCTTTTATGAGACTTCTTTTTTGGAATAGTGGATGGTAACTAGCGTAATGCAAATAACTATTGCACCAGGTGTCCTTACGATATATCCTAGACTTGAACCCATTCAAAGTCTTGTAAATAGTGATGTCAAGATAGTTTACACTAACCTCACTATAAGTGTGTGTGAAAGAGAGAAAGTCAGTGCTGTTGTTCAGATATTGCATGAACAACTCTATACTTTCCTTGGTGTCTTCCCAAATCACAAAAATATCATCAAGGAATCTGAGATATAACTTAATATTTTGTTGAAAAATGCTGTTTAACACGTGTCTGTTCTCCCATTCCAACATCACTAGGTTAGCGTAAATGAGGGCACACGCTGCCCCCATGGCTACCCCACTCACTTGAAAGTGGAAAGGGGTTACCCCAGAGAATTAGTGTGTGAAATTCTGGAAGAAGTATACAAGGGTTGGAGTACAAAGTATAAAGCATTGTTAGGACAACCTTTCATCACAGCTGTAAAACAAAATACAGCAAAAAAATTTCATGGGGCCTGTGTCACTGAGTTTAATATATTTACTGACTTCTTTACCCAAATAGTAAGAGCCAATTGGAGTGTGCTCAAGACTAACAAAGATTTGTATGATGCCGAAGGAACTAAACCCAACTTTATTTTCAAGACAGGAACAAATTTTAAAAGGATGTTTGAAAGGGTGGAGAAAAATGTCAAAATTAAAAAAGCCACCAGTCTGTGTGGTAGGTGCAGCCAATGTCCATACATCTACAAGGAGGAGAGTATAAATTTGAACAATGGACTCAACAGTGTAGTTAAATTCTGTAGAGGTAATTGCAACACTAAGATGTTAGTTTATTTGGCAGTATGTGTGCAGTGCTCAGCATTCTATATAGGAAAAACTGAAAGAGCTTTGAAAGATAGAATGTATGAGCACTTGTATGATATAAGGACTGGGAAAGACACCAGTGCCTTGTTCAAACATTCAGTTTCCTGTCCTTTGTTTAGTGGTTTCAAATTCAACATCATTGACGTTGTTAAGTACAACACTAGGGGTGGGGATATGAAAAACATATTATTGAATATGGAATTGAAATGGCAATTGAGGTTGAAGGCTAATATTCCTCCTGGTCTCAACGAATATGTGAGACAGCTAAAGCAGTCAGAGTTTGATTTACTCAGCACACAATTAATCAGATTTTATGTAAGGGGTATAAACATTTTATTCACAATTATAAACATTTACTATTTGATTCTTTATGTATTGTTGTAATAGTGTGTTTTTGATACATAATTGTGCAACTGTATATAAACTTTATAACATTTAAATCAGCTTCTCTTTGAATGTGGTGCTTTAAATTTTAATTAACAGCAATTAAGACAATTATAAAAAGTAAGTGTAGCATTGGTGCAGTTTTATCTGAAGAAGTCTTGTATGAAGACGAAAGCACTCATCTGTGGATTTGTATAAAAGATTTTTGTCTCTACTGGTGGCCTGGAACGCTTTTATTTCGATTTTTTGTGGTTTCTGTGCATTATTGTGAGTTTCAGTGGCTTATTGCCACCTATGTCACTGCTTGCCGATGGTTGTGGCAACCAGTGGTTTATACTCTAACAATGCATGAGCTTACATAAAACTCCATACACCACATTGCATGTCATTTCACCTCTGTATTCTAAATATATATGCACTTACATTAAATTCCATACACCACACTGCATGTTGTGTTACCTCTGTGCTCTAAATATGCATGCACTTACATTAAATTCCATACACCATACACTGCATGTCAGTTTTAGCTCTGTAGTCTAATTATGTATGCACTTACATTAAATTCCATATACAGCACTGCATGTTGTTTTACCTCTGTACTCTAAATATATATACATGCACTTACATTAAACTCCATACACCACATTGCACATCATTTTACCTCTGAACTCTAACTATGCATGCTCTTGCATTATTCTCCATGCACCACATTGCACATCATTTTACCTCTGAACTCTAACTATGCATGCTCTTGCATTATTCTCCATGCACCACACTGCATGTCATTTTACCTCTGTATTCTATTTATGCAGTTACATTAAAATCTTTACACCACACCGGACATTGTTTTACCTATGTACTCTTATTACGTATGCACTTACATTAAGTTCCATACACCACACTGCATGTCATTTTACCTCTGTACTGTAATTATGTTTGTGTTTACATGAAACTTCAACTACCACTCTGATTGTCATTTTACCTGTTGTTTCTAATTATGTATGCACTTCATCAAACTCCATACACCATATCATATGTTATTTTTCACCTATGTACTGTAATAATGGTACACAATCACAGTAAACTGCATGCTGTACACCAAATGTTAATCAACCATAGCTATGGTTAAAAAGATATTTGTGACCACTCCCATTCCAAATACATTACATTTGGCACGTTTACGCATGCAATGATTTCTGATTTCTAGAATAGGACCCAGTCGAATATTTGTCATAATATCTGTTCAGAAGCTTTAGACACTTTGATTTATACAGTGGCTGCAAGTGATGTACTTTAATGTACACTAAACAACAGTAAATATTCTGCTCATCATTTTTGTTTTCTTTTACATTATGTTTTTCTCTATAATTGAGGGCATTGATGCATATAATTACAATCTCCAGATGGAGTCCATTTTAGGTTCTTACCACCAAACATATCATCTTGAATTCAGGTATCTTCTTTTCCATAAATTAAAAATACTTAGCAACAACTCTTATATTTTACATTCTCAGTTCTTTATACTGCCCCTAACAAAGTAATCTTGTTATTATAGAAGAATTCATCTGAACCTTTTCAGTGCAGATCATTGTTAATCAAAGTATATTATCTATTATTTTGATTCAGTAACTACCTGCTCTAATATCAATTAATAGCAATTTTGCTGATTCTGAGCTGAATGGCAGCATTAATTTCTTGGATTTCTACATTTCCAAATTTCTGTTTTTAGCTGGTTCAAATATTAAACCTTTTTTTCATTTAGTTTGCACTACATGACATTTCCTGCATGAATGAATAATTCTGCCTGTCATCTTGCTGTTGTGTAAGAGTTACTGTCTTACAAATCAATGGAGTATCCAACTTAATCAAACTATTTTGCTTATCAACTTGATGACAACAAGGCACTCCTACTGTTTGCTTGTGTTTTAATATGTACACCAAAAAGCACCCACTGCATATATTTGAGCTTACTTCTCCTTAATTCTTTTCCCTCTGTGGTTTCAATATACTTTTGTCTGATGGGTTAAGGGATTTTACCTAACTGTTTATATACACTTATATAGCTAGACAGATAAATAGAAAGATAGATATAGCTAGTGAGCTAGTAGGGTTTGGCTTTATTGACCTGAATGTAACCATAAAGACTTAAAATGTAAATACAGCAAATGTTGTTGTTGTTTGTCTTTCGGCATTTTCCCGGTAAGGGGTCGCCACAGCAGAACTCCGTTCCGCTAATAATTGGCAGTAGATTTTTACGAAATGCCAAGGTGCCAGCTCGACACCCAACCTTCAACAAAGGCACGCCCATTTACACATGCATGTCTTTCGAATGCTACCCAACCGCGGGGAGAACAAGCAGACTCCACACAGAAGGCACTCCCAAGCCACGCTGAGAATCGAACAGGAGAACCTCTTGCTGTGAGGTAACAACACTACCGCCGTACCACCGTGGCAGTCTTATAAACAAACTAAAAAAAAGTAAAACATCATGGGCATTCAGAAATCATGTATCTGAACAATGATATGTTCTTAAGGGGTCATTTGCATATATTCCATGAGTCTCTACTACAGGAGGTTTAAAGCACTACACAGTGAAGATTGTATCTCGGCTGAGGCTTTCTGGCAGTTTATACTAAATGGTTTCTCGCTATGACCTTTTTACCCTTTGACTGTATGTATATATATATATATATATATATATATATATCTACACATATATGAGTGTGTGTGTCTGTGCATGTGTGTGTGTGTGTGTGTGTGTGTGTGTGTCTGTGCATGTGTGCTTACTGTTCTGTGTTTTACATTTTACTTTCTTGCATCCCTTTTGATTATGTGTGCAGAAAACAGATATTTTATGTATATATATATATATATATATATATATATATATATATATATATATATATTAGACTACACATTTTTTGAAAACTGCATATTTAACTCCTCAGATGTACTATTTTAATCTGATTTGGGTGACAAAGTAGTGTGGGCATTAGCGTTGTTGAATCATGATACTTATTTTATAGTTTGTTTTATTGCTGGAGTAGCTTTTATATGGAGTATGCATATCTTTCCTGTGTCTTATGAGGTTTAACCAAGATATCCAGTTACAACATAAAAGATAAGTCCCAATAAGCAAGATAAAAGTAGCAGTCAACAGATATGGCAACACTCAAATAACCACGAACGTAAACGTATAAAAAACATTTTATTTTGTGCTTTCACTACAGAGCTTCATCAGACCATGCAACTAGCTATTGCAGAGCATTTAAAAACTTAAGAAAACCAATCAAAAGATTCATATGAACATGACATCACTTCCTAATACATCGCTACAAAGTAGTAAGAAAGCCCCTAGTAGATACATTTAATAAAAACTTGGAAAATCACAAAGTCAATATGTGATAAACCTAAACAGAACTAAAGTTACTGTTCAATTCAATAGTAACTGTTCACCATGCATCAAATCAAAAGCTAGAACATGTCATCACTAACTTACATCAACTTTTAGAATTTCAGTATAAAAATACATTTGGAGAGTCATATATATGAAACTTAGCATTAATTACAATAAATGTAAGAAGTAAAAGATTGTTCCATGTGCACCTCTTTTTATATATATATATATATATATATATATATATATATATATATATATATATATACACATACACAAGTCTGCATCAAAATAGCCATAACGGCAACTTTAACTGGAAAGTGTGTAGAAAAATATGACTAGTTATCCTTAAACAAAACTAAATGAATGGGCATCATAGCGATGGTCAGACAGCAATAACAATTAACTGATGCATAGCAAAATCACACTAATAACTGTTAAAATAAAACCAGTGCATATCTATGCACCTCTAGAATGCTTCAACAACATATGTGCTATGCATCCTGTAATAAGCATATATAAAAATATATAAAAACTAACACATATATTCAAACACTTCAAAGGTAAACTCATCCTCTCATACAGAGACTCAGCTTGTTGGGAACTGATCTTGGCATGACGATGTAAAAGAATATTAAGAGTAAGCCTCTGTTAACAAAACAGTGGCACCCAAATGTAACAATCAAAATTGTAAAAGTCTCTTAATAAAATATTTTGTGTCTAACACAAACCCTCATGTTTATGCACACATCGTGTTAATACTATAAAAATATATAGAACATGCAAAAAATACCTAGGAGCATAACATATTATGTTGGCATAAATATCCTAAGCCAATCGGTACAATAATATTGCCTACCAGTTAGCATCAAAATCAATGGCACCACTGGTAACAAAAAAGTGTACAAAGACACTTGCTAAAATGCTCCATACCTATAATATTCAGGGTATCTGACCTTCTTTAAAATTAAATAAATACAAAATTGCATAAGCTTGATCAGACAGACGATAAAGTACATATCATTAAATTAATGTATAATTATACTCAAAAACAAATGAACAAAACTGTAGTAAAATAATTCTATTACCCATAATACCACACTAACAACATTCATAATTAAGGGTCAGTATGCAAAATCAAGCTTCTATGCTAAGTGGGTAAATGACATGCCAACTAACCATGTATGTAACCATGGTGCTCTTACACAAAATGTTGAACTGTCATAGAGTAATAGACTCCAATGTCACATCGACCACTGGGAGCCACAAAATAAAGACAGCATGTCCACAGAGGATCAATCAAGGCTAGAGGGTGCAAACACCCACCTTCACCTTAAGTACATAAGCACGACAAACCAGTCCAAATAATCAACCAAACTCCTCTAGAAGAAGATATTGGGCAAGCAAATAACAAAGCTAGATCAGAGACACAATTAAAATATCACAACACATATCAATGTCAATTCAACCTATGCCCCAAAAGAATGACTCTAATGGTGTTAAATCTGTTGATAAGTAACCAATATGGGAATATATATGCTCTCTATATAAAGAACAATGAATGAAAGAACAACAAAGGAATATTATGTGACAGTCTATCTATAGCCTAGCATCACCAAAATACATAAGACGCCCCTATGTCTGATAGATAATCTACAATATAATATAACCTTCTATGTAAGATGACCATCTCATACATAACTAAACCCTATATAGACATATAACAGATAAGAAGGCTCTTGCCCAACACACAGTATCAAAACATCTTGCTGGTTCAAAAGGAGCTAAAATAGTCCCAGACACAAAAACACCCTGCCCAACCATCAAGAAATACAACCAAACCAGCATTCACACAGCACATTGGCAAGAGCCTGCCGATGAGTGGACTCCTATAGGCAGAAAAAATAATCAAACAAGCAAAGACGGAAAAACTAGTTCGCAAAATACCATAATCAATATACAGCAGTCAAACGTTCCCCTGTGTACTGGAAAAATCTATATGAAAGATCAACAATACTCAGGGGAACCAAAATGGTAGATCAGGTATCTAAGCTTGTATAATTAATTAGTGGCAACTGACAACTTCCTTTGTTTCAAGATGGGTTTTATTGAAGCTCTTTCATTGAGACCCTTGCCTCTATCAGCTCTCAGTCTCAAAATCCATTTGGCTTCCTTGCTTTCTGTATCATTTCTGATATCACCTTCACGTATAGTAGGGATTATTTTATCAATCACCATAAATTTAAAGTGATGTTCATCACCTGTTGCATTAACATGTTTAGATAATGCATTTTTATCATACTTAATTCTAATGCTAAAGAGGTGCTCTCTCATCCCCTCTTTAAGAGTCCGATTAGTTTTACCTATACAAAATGATTGACATGTCATGCAAGAAGCCAAATAAACTACACTGGAGCTCTGACAGTCGGCATGGACTTTGAACTCATATTTCCTATCAGTATCTGGATGTATAAAAATATCTGAAGTATTAATGTAATTGCAGAAATTACAGTTGCCACAAAGATAGGTGCCAAAATCACCATCTTGTTTCACTCTTGCATCACTAGCCTGACATAAAATCCTTTTATGGTTGCGTTTGTTCTTAAACCTAAATGCTGGTTCATCGCCGACTATATTTCTGATCTGGGGATCAGTAGTGAGAACCCTCCAATTATTTCTGATGATATGTGATATAGAATTAACATCAGAGGTGAAAAACATAGGAATTGTTAATTTATCAGGAGGAATATAGCTAACCTGTGAATCATCTAGATTCATATATGGTGAGAAATAATTTCTAGCCCTATTAGCCCTAAGATCTTGTAGATCTCCTAAGTTATAATCTAACTCAGTATGTGTATACCCTCTATTGACCAACATATTCCTTAAATTGGTGATTTTGTTATGAAAGCCAACCTCTGTGGCATTCAACCTGGACACCCTCATACCTTGTCCCCTAATGATGTTCTTAAAGATATATCTTGGGTGCATGCTACGTCTAGGTAATAATATGTTTCTGAAGCATTTTTTCCTACAGACACCAGTATTAATCATACCATTATCAAGCCTTTCCACAAACACATCAAGATATTCTATCTTGGTTTTGGAATAATTCACAGTAAATTTCAAATAACTGTGTTTCTCATTCAAAGCCATTAGAAACTGTTCTAAGCTCTCACTAGAGCCCACCCAAACAAGAAAAAAATTATCTACAAAGCATCTATAAAATTTCACATGGTGGGTGAAGAAATCCATGTGAAATAAAGTCTCTTCCTCCCACTGTGCCATAAACATGTTGGCATAGCTATTGGCATACAAAGTGCCCATAGCCACACCATCAGGCTATAGGAAAATATCTCCTTTGAAAGTAAATGCATTATTCTTTAAAATAATTTCAAGAAATAGGCTAATCAGATCAATTTGTTCTGTAGTAAGATTACTATGTTTGTGTAAGTATCTCTGCCCTGAATTAACACCCACATCATTTGGGATAATGGTAAATAAAGATTGTACATCAAGGGTGACAAGGTGAATATCAATGTCCATCACCTCAGAGTTGTTATACTGGTATAAATCCAGAAGGAAATGTTTGGTATCTTTCAGGATAAAGGTATTTTTATCTAATACTGGTCTCAGATATTTCTCAACATAGAGGGATAAGGGTTCATCACAGTTAGTTACTCACCCAACCTCTCACAGCTACAATGGGTCTCATAGGAGGGTTTTGTTCATCCTTGTGAATTTTCGGTAAACCCTGTATGGATGGAATTAGGGGATGATATACTTTGAGAAATCTATATAGGTTCATATCTATAACTTCACTCTTTATTAGATCTTCTAACAAAAATAAAGTTCTTTCATGTATCTTATGTATTGTGGTTATATCAATTTGAGAGTAAAACTGTGCCTCTTCCAGCATCTTATACATGCTCTCTATATAGGTATGTTTATCCATTAAAACAATAGGGCCTCCTTTGTCGGCCGGTCTAACAACTATAGTTTCATCTTTTTGTAAATTTCTAAGTGCACAATACTCCCTATAGTTCAAGTTGTACTTCCTCTTCCTGTTAAAACCAGATGCATGCTTATTATCATAGAAAGTATATAGATCATCTTCAACAATTTACCAAAAGTTTCTATTAATGGATGATTATTCGGCATAAATAAGCTAGGCCTTCTAAAGGTATAAGATACATTCTGTATGTTGTCAGCAAATTGTATTTTCAACATGACATTACACATAAAACATCTGATGTCCAACATAGTCTCAGTTAAATCACTCTTCGTAGTGGGAATAAAGGATACGCCCTTATTCAACACATTTAATTCCTCTCTGCTCAAACTCCGCTGGGATAAATTCCATATCAGGGAGCTTCCACTTGTTTCCACATTTTTTTTAAAGATTGATTTGTTTGTCTCTCTATCGATATCTTCCTTTCCTATCTCCCCCGACTCAATGAGCATGTTCTGGCAGGCCCTTTCTGTATATTGATGCGTAAAGGAAAAAGGGGGGCTGTAGTATTAGTATTAGATATAGTAGATGTATTATTTGCATATTGATTCTTATGAACTTTAGGTCATACATCACAGTTAGTTACAGGTATTTGTTCTACAGAAGGACTAACAGCATTATTAACAGTGTCAGTATTATTGCTGGTAACTACAACCTCAGTTGAACGAAAGTGTATCTGTTGGTTGATATCTCTGGTGTTATCTTGAGAAATAGAGCAGTCTCGATGCAGACCAGCAGTCATATGATCAACCCTGCTGTCTCTGGTCATATTACTATGTCTGTAACAGCTAATTCAATACTAGGCTTAGTTCTAATATTGGCATTCCGTGTTGGGTGGGCCTTATCACCTCTAGGCCAAGTGAAGACATGCCCCCTCTCAACCCTTAATTATGAATATTGTTAGGGCGGTATGATGGGTAATAGAATTATTTTACTACAATTTTGTTCATTTGTTTATGAGTACAACTATACATTAATTTAATGATATGTACTTTATCATCTGTCTGATCAAGCTTTTGCAATTTTGTATTTATTTAATTTTAAAGAAGGTCAGATACCCTGAATATTATAGGCGTGGAGCATTTTAGTGAGAGTCTTTGTACTCTTTTTTTTTTTTTTTTTGTTACCAGTGGCGCCATTGATTTTGATGCCAACTGGTAGGCAATATTATTGTACCTATTGGCTTAGGATATTTATGCCAACATACTATGTTATGCTCCTAGGTATTTTTTTGTATGTTTTATATATTTTTTATAGTATTAGCATGATGTGTGCATAAACATGAGGGTTTGTGTTAGACACAAAATATTTCATTAAGAGACTTTTACAATTTTGATTGTACATTTCGGTGCCACTGTTTGTTAACAGAGGCTTACTCTTAATATTCTTTTACATCATCATGCCAAGATCAGTTACCAACAAGTGAGTCAATGTATGAGAGGATGAGTTTACCTTTGAAGTGTTTGAATATATGTGTTAGTTTTTATATATTTTTTATATATGATTATTACAGGATGCATCACACATATGTTGTTGAAGCATTCTAGAGGTGCATAGATATGCACTGGTTTTATTTTAACAGTTATTAGTGTGATTTTGCTATGCATCAGTTAATTGTTATTGCTGTCTGACCATCGCTATGATGCCCATTCATTTAGTTTTGTTTAAGGATAACTAGTCATATTTTTCTACACACTTTCCAGTTAAAGTTGCTGTTATGGCTATTTTGATGCAGACTTGTGTATGTGTCTATAAATATATATATATATATATATATATATATATATATATATATATATATATGTATATATATATATATATATATATATATATATATATATATATATATATATATATATATATATATATATGGATTCACTTCAGAAGATCGAATTGCCAAAATCTCGAACTGCAAATAACCGAAACCAAAAGCTTGAGTTTCGGAAACTCGAACTTCTGAAGCGAAACCATCAAAAAAAAAAAAAACACAAACTTCACTTTTGCAGGGGGGCTTCGCCCCCCTGCACCCCCACACCCCCCCTACTTAAATATACCAACTCCAAGATCGTGCTACAGTGAGGAGATGGGAAATCTCCCATCTTGCGCTAAATGCAGAAGCGCAAAACTGGAGATTTCTCATTTCCTGCCAACACCGCAAAACAAATGAAACATTACGTACACACAGAGCATACAAAAATACTTGTCTCTGTGTGCACGTAATGTATTAAGGTAAGTAAAGTCTTATTTCTGAACACTACACACATTCGATTTACTAAAATCTCAACCATATGGTCTCGACCATATGAAATTCGAGATTTCAGTCATTCAATTATGTGAAGTGTTCCCATATATATATATATATATATATATATATATATATATATATATATATGGGTCTACTTTGAAAGACAGACATGCTACTTCGCTGACACAAAAATCACCGACGCCAGATAACCGACAACACACAAAACTGACAACGCAAAACACCGAACACCATAACACCGACACACAGAACGTAAACAACACACTACACTACATAGCATAGCCACTAGCCCTAACCCAAACCCTAACCCTGAGGTCCGACACTATCGCACACTTCACCTACCTGCACCCTAACCCTAACTCACTTAACCCACCCCTAACCCCAAGGTCCGACACTATCGCACACTTCACCTACCTGTACCCTAACCCTAACTCACTTAACCCACCCCTAGCCCAAGGTCCGACACTATCGCACACTTCACCTACCTGCACCCTAACCTAACTCACTTAACCCACCCCTAGCCCAAGGTCCGACACTATCGCACACTTCACCTACCTGCACCCTAAACCTAACTCACTTAACCCGTCCCTAAACTACAGTCCCTCACTATCACACACTTACCTTACCCGAACCCTAACTCCGACACTAACACACACTCACCTTTCCCACAGCCTAACCCGAAATCCCACAATATCGCACACTTACCTCACCGCTCCTAACTCCGTCACTGTCGCACACTTACCGGGTCACGATCACACATTACCCTTGTCTGTCTTTCCGCTGTCGGCAAATCACCCTGTCGGTAAACTTACCTGTCGGTCATTTGGTCATCGTTTTCCACGTGTCGGGGAATTGTCGGTTCGGTCTTTTAAAGTAGACCCATATATATATATATATATATAAACAGAGGTGTACATGGAACGATCTTTTACCTCTTGCATTTATTGTAATTAATGCTAAGTTTCATATATACAACTCTCCATCTGTATTTTTATACTGAAATTCTAGAAGTTGATGTAAGTTAGTGATGATATGTTCTAGCTTTTGATTTGATGCATGCTGAACAGTTACTATTCAATTGAACAGTAACTTTAGTTCTGTTTAGGTTTATCACACATATTGACTTCATGATTTTCCAAGTTGTTATTAAATGTATCCACTAGGGGCTTTGTTACTACTTTGTAACGATGTATTAAGAAGTGATGTCATGTTCATACGAATCTTTTGATTGGTTTTCTTAAGTTTTTAAATGCTCTGCAATAGCTGGTTGCATGGTCTGATTAAGCTATTTATTGAAAGTGCTTACCGCAATAAATAAAACTTTTTTTATACTTTTATGTTCGTGGTTATTCAAATGTTGCCATATCTGTTGACTGCTATTGTTATCTTGCTTATTGGGACTTATTTTTGTTTTATTAGCAGTCATACTATACACCTCCGTGGAACAGTAATATTAGTTTTACTCACGTTATTCGCTATTTTTAGTTTTTTACCATTACCAGAGAGGATTATGGCAGAAAGTAATTCTGAGGAAGTGGCACTTGATTATAGACCTGGGAGATCTGCAGAGGCAAAGAGGAGTATTCCGGGTAGGTTTTCCTCATGTATTTAAGCAGAAGGGAATACGATGATGCTCTATTTTAATTCTGCTGGTGAAGCTATTAATACCACTGATATAACTGAACTTGAGACTGTTAAAATAGCTGCTGACAGTTTGGAGAGAGATTTCCTTAAACTATAATGTCTGCAAGTACAGAGACAATATTTTGAAGTATGCCTCAATCGTAGAATCATACCAAGAGGTTTAAGAGTGTTCAAAATGCCGACCTACGGCACCCAATATCCAGAACTACTTGCCAGTTGGCAACAACTTAATATAGAGGTGAGCCTTAAATATATGACACTATTAAATTAATATTTTAAATCAGAGGAGGACTCGCTGAGGGACTCCATTAAAGTGCAACAAGAGAAATTGTATGCCATATACTCACATAAAATAATTGACAATGTTTTGGATAACATGCTTGATGGCATTTTGGTTTATGAAAGGAGACTTATCAAACAGAAAAAAGAAAAAAAATGATATGGATACTCAGAGCTTTGACAGGGGGCATGTCTTCACTTGGCCTAGAGGCGATAATGCCCACCCAACACAGAATGCCAATATTACAACTAAGTCTAGTATTGCATTAGCTGTTATAGTCAGTGTAATATGACCAGAGACAGCAGGGTTGATCATATGACTGCTGGTCTGCATCAAGACCACTCTATTTCTCAAGATAACACCAGAGATATCAACCAACAGCAGATACACTTTCATTCAACTGAGGTTGTAGTTACCAGCAATAATACTGACACCGTTAATACTGCTGTTAGTTCTTCTGTAGAACAAATACCTGTAATTAACTGTGATGCATGACCTAAAGTTCATAAGAATCAATATGCAAATAATACATCTACTATATCTACTACTAATACTACAGCCCCCCTTTTTCCTTTACCCATCAATATAGAGAAAGGGCCTGCCAGAACATGTTCATTGAGTCGGGGGAGACAGAAAAGGAAGATATTGATAGAGAAACAAACAAATCAATCTTTAAAGAAAATGTGGAACCGAGTGGGAGCTCCCTGAAATGGAATTTACCCCAGCGGAGTTTGAGCAGAGATGAATTAAATGTGTTGAATAAGGGCCTTTCCTTTATTCCCACTACGAAGAGTGATTTAACTGAGACTATGTCGGACATCAAATGTTTTATGCATAATGTCATGTTGAAAATACAATTTGCTGATAAAATACAGAATGTATCTGATACCTTTAGAAGGGCTAGCTTATTTATGCCGAATAGTCATTCATTAATAGAGGCTTTTGGTAAAATGGTTGAAGATGATCTATATACTTTCTATAATAATAAGCATGCATCTGGTATTAATAGGAAGGGAAGTACAACTTGAACTATAGGGAGTATTGTGCACTTAGAAATTTACAAAAAGATGAAACTATAGATGTTAGACTGGCCAACAAAGGAGGCCCTATTGTTTTAATGGATAAACATACCTATATAGAGAGCATGTAAAAGATGCTGGAAGATGTACAGTTTTACTCTCAAATTAATATAACCACAATACATAAGATACATGAAAAAACTTTATTTTTGTTAGAAGATCTAATAAAGAGTGAAGTTGTAGATATGAACCTATATAGATTTCTCAAAGTAGATCATCCCCTACTTCCATCCATACAGGGTTTACAGAAAATTCAAAAGGATGTACAAAAGCTTCCTATGAAACCCATTGTAGCTGGGAGAGGTTGGGTGACTGAACCCTTATCCCCTCTATATTAAGAAATATCTGAGACCAGTATTAGATAAAAATACCTTTATCCTGAAAGATACCAAACATTTCCTTCTGATCTTTTTTTTGTTTGGGTGGGCTCTAGTGAGAGCTTAGAACAGTTTCTTATGGCCCTGAATGAGAAACACAGTTATTTGAAATTTACCGTGAATTATTCCAAAACCAAGATAGAATATCTTGATGTGTTTGTGGAATGTCTTGATAACGGTATGCTTAATACTGGTGTTTGTAGGAAAAAATGTTCAGAAACATATTATTACATAGAAGTAGTATGCACCCAAGATATATCTTTAAGAACATCATTAGGGGACAATGTATGAGGGTTTCCAGGTTGAATGCCACAGAGGTTGGCTTTCATAATGAAATCACCAGTTTAAGGAATATGTTGGTCAACAGAGAGTATACACATGCTGAGTTAGATTATAACTTAGAAGATCTACAATAACTTAGGGCTAATAGGGCTAGAAATTATTTTTCACCATATATGAATCTAGATGATTCACAGGTTAGGAATATTCCTCCTGATAAATTAAAAATTCCTATGTTTTTCACCTCTGATGTTAACTCTATATCACATATCATCAGAAATAATTGGAGGGTTCTCACTACTGATCCCCAGATCAGAAATATAGTTGAAGATGAACCAGCATTTAGGTTTAAGAACAAACGCAACCTTAAAAGGATTTTATGTCAGGCTAGTGATGCAAGATTGAAACAAGATGGTGATTTTGACACCTATCCTTGTGGCAACTGTAATTTCTGCAATTACATTAATACTTCAGATATCTTTATACATCCAGATACCGATAGGAAATATGAGTTCAAAGTCCATGCCGACTGTCAGAGCTCATGTGTAGTTTATTTGGCTTCTTGCATGACATGTCAATCATTTTATATAGGTAAAACTGATCGGACTCTTAAAGAGAGGATGAGAGAGCACCTCTTTAGCATTAGAATCAAGTATGATAAAAATGCATTATCTAAACACGTTAATACAGCAGCTGATGAACATCACTTTAAATTTATGGTGATTGATAAAATAACCCCTACTATACGTGAAGGTGATATCAGAAATGATACAGAAAGCAAGGAAGCCAAATGGATTTTGAGACTGAGAGCTGATAGAGGCAAGGGTCTCAGTGAAAGAGCTTCAATAAAACCCATCTTAAAACAAAGGAAGTTGCCAGTTGCCACTAATTAATTATACAAGCTTAGATACCTGATCTACCATTTTGTTTCCTCTGAGTATTGTTGATCTTTCATATAGATTTTTTCAGTACACAGGGGAACTTTTGACTGCTGTATATTGATTATGGTATTTTGCGAACTAGTTTTTCTGTCTTTGCTTGTTTGATTATTTTTTCTGCCTATAGGAGTCCACTCATCGGCAGGCTTTTGCCGATGTGCTGTGTGAATGCTGCTTTGGTTGTATTTCTTGATGGTTGGACAGGGTGTTATTGTATCTGGGACCATTTTAGCTCCTGTTGAACCCACGAGATATTTTGATATTGTGTGTTGGGCGAGAGACTTCTTATCTGTTATAAGACTCAATAGGGTTTAGTTATGTATGAGATGGTTGTCTTAGATAGAAGGTTATGTTATATTGTAGATTATCCATCAGACATAGGGGCATCTTATGTATGTTGGCGATGCTAGGCCAGATAGCCCTATTAGATAGACTGTCACATAATATTCCTTTGTTGTTCTTTCATTCATTGTTCTTTATATAGAGAGCATATATATTCCCATATTGGTTACTTATCAACAGATTTAACACCATTAGATTTGTTCTCCTGGGGCATAGGTTCAATTGCAGTTAGTATGTATTGTGAGATTTTAATTGTGTCTCTGATCTAGCTTTGTTATTTGCTTGCCCAATATCTCCTTCTAGAGGAGTTTAGTTGATTATTTGGACTAGTTTGTCATGCTTATGTACTTAAGGTGAAGGTGGGTGTTTGCACCCTCTATCCTTGATTGATCCTTTGCGGACATGCTGTCTTTATTTGTGGCTCCCAGTGGTCAATATGACATAGGAGTCTATTACTCTATGACAGTTCAATGTTTTGTGTAAGAGCACCATGGTTACATACATGGTTAGTTGGCATGTCATTTACCCACTTGGCATAGAAGCTTGATTTTGCATACTGATCCTTAATTATGAATGCTGTTAGTGCAGTATGATGGGTAATAGAATTATTTTACTACAGTTTAGTTCATTTGTCTATGAGTACAATTATACATTAATTTAATGATATGTACTTCATTATCTGTCTGATCAAGCTTATGCAATTTTGTATTTATTTAATTTTAAAGAAGGTCAGATACCCTGAATATTATAGGCATGGAGCATTTTAGCAAGAGTCTTTGTACTCTTTTTTTGTTACCAGTGGCGCCATTAATTTTGATACCAACTGGTAGGCAATATTATTGTACCTATTGGCTTAGGATATTTATGCCAAAATATATGTTATGCTCCTAGGTATTTTTTGTATGTTCTATATATTTTTATAGTATTACCACGATGTGTGCATAAACATGAGCGTTTGTGTTAGACACAAAATATTTTATTAAGAGACTTTTACAATTTTGATTGTTACATTTGGGTGCCACTGTTTTGTTAATAGAGGCTTACTCTTAATATTCTTTTACATCGTCATGCCAAGATCAGTGTCTATATGAGAGGAAGAATTTACCTTTGAAGTGTTTGAATATATGTGTTAGCTTTTATATATTTTTATATTTGATTATTACAGGATGCATAGCACATATGTTATTGAAGCATTCTAGAGGTGCATAGATATGCACTGGTTTTATTTTAACAGTTATTAGTGTGATTTTGCTATGCATCAGTTAATTGTTATTGCTGTCTGACCATCGCTATGATGCCCATTCATTTATTTTTGTTTAAGGATAACTAGTCATATTTTTCTACACACTTTCCAGTTAAAGTTGCCATTATGGCTATTTTGATGCAGACTTGTGTGTGTATATATATATATATATATATATATATATATATATATATATATATATATATATATATATAATAAGAGGTGTACATGGAACGATCTTTTACCTCTTGCATTTATTGTAATTAATGCTAAGTTTCATATATTCGACTCTACATCTGTATTTTTATACTGAAATTCTACAAGTTGATGTAAGTTAGTGATGGTATGTTCCAGCTTTTGATTTGATGCACGCTGAACAGTTACTATTCAATTGAACAGTAACTTTAGTTCTGTTTAGGTTTATCACACATATTGACTTTGTGATTTTCCAAGTTGTTATTTAATGTATCCACTAGGGGCTTTGTTACTACTTTGTAGTGATGTATTAGGAAGTGATGTCATGTTCATATGAATCTTTTGATTGGTTTTCTTAAGTTTTTCAATGCTCTGCAATAACTAGTTGTATGGTCTGATGAATCTATTTAGTGAAAGTGCTTACCGCACAAAATAAAATGTTTTTTATACTTTTATGTTCATAGTTATTCAAGTGTTGCCATATCTGTTGACTGCTACTGTTATCTTGCTTATTGGGACTTATTTTTGTTTTATTAGCAGTCATAATATACTCCTCCATGGAACAGTAATATTAGTTTTACTCACAACATAAAACATGATGAGAAGTAATTGATGATTCAGTGAATTTTCATCTATGACTGGTTATCTGCTTTATGCTCAGTTTTCTCTGGAAGTTCCACCTCCTCTGTGACTTTCCATAGGATATCTCTTGCATCAGATGATGAATGAATGATAAATCTGTTTTTCCACTTTTTATTACATAATACTTTTCTTAGCTTAAATATTTACTTAATCCATATTGCCATCTGAACATAGACACACACATATTATAATTATTATTAACATTAATAATTATTACTACATGTAAATCACAATACAGTCTGATGATCTTTATATACAGAAGTTTTCATTTCCTTCAGCTCTCTGTAAATGACTTTCATTTTTTATTCTAATCAATTTTATAGACATAGGATACCAAAACTGAATTTAATTTAACTTATATCTCTCCTTGCCACCGCCCTGACTTTCATATACATAGCAACAGAGGCATTTATATACTCTGTGCATTATGCCAAGTACTCAGCTAGTTTAGGTTGTAAGTCATAGATGGGTCTGTGATCCTTAACAGCTGTGTACACCTCATCCCAGTTCTTTAGGAATTAACTATCGAGGTGTATTGCACACAGCGGTATACGACGCATTCAAGTTCATACCTGCTGTAGTCCACAGCCCAGCATGTGCTGTTCTGTATTGTGCTGTGCTGTGTTCCATAGTAGTACGACAGAGCACAGCAGAGAACATGTGTGTACAAAAACCAGTTTAGCCTACACTAGTTCAGATATTTCAACTTCAATGCCTGACTATGATTTATACAGATGTCCAGTGGTGGCTGGTGACTTCAAATCAAAGGGGGGGCTGCAGGAGATAGCCAAATGGGTGGGGTCAATGGGAAGGGGTGTGGACAACTAGAAAGGGGAGGAGCTATGCTCAAAACCACAAAAACTAAACATTGATTAAATATGCTACCCTGGGTGCCAAACCCTCATTATGAGAGTCCAATCAAGACAAATGAAGTGTAAAAGAATAAAAATATTTCAATGCACTGGCTGCTTGACAGCTTACTTAATATCTAGATGGAAACAAAGGTTGTGAGGCATGAACAAATAAATTACTTTTTAAATACATTACTGGAATGCCAGTCAAAATCAAGTATAAGAAAAACATGCAGCACTCAGCTCAAACTGCTTCTCCTTGCACTGCATTATAATTTATATTCAGCTTTATTAAAGTACCAAGTAACATGCTGAAAGTAGCAATCTCTGTGATACCCCCACTTGTAAAAATGTTTATCCAAAAAAGACCTGCTGCCTGACAACAATCTACTTGTTTCATGGGGAAAACATGATCAAAGTAAAAAATGAAAAGCAAACAAGCTCAACATACATTGCTTAAAGGATTACTGCACAGGTTATGGACCACACATGAATGGCATTCTGTTTAGTTTACGGGTAAAGCCCTCAGAGATCACTGCAAGTCTCCAACAAGTGTAATGAGCTTCTTAAAATAATGTAATCCTGTCCTTTATTACAAATACTGTCATATGCATTTCAATACCCAATGCTTATACATTATCTAGTTAAGTATTCTCTGCATGGCAACAACAGAAAGGCTTCAATGTTGGCAATTCTTTAACAGTATGCTTATTAAAGCTTACTTGCATGTTATGATCTCAGACAAGCTTACCTGATGGTCATTAAAGCATTGCTACTTAAAACACAGAGCAACAGGCACTTTGAGTAATAAGCATAAATCAACTGTACAAAAACATGACAGAAACCATACCATTCTGCAAAATCAAGAACAGATGAAAAGCCACTGTAGTACTTGTGTCTACCTTGGATGGGTGATACCCTGCACATTTACACTGCATGGGGGGATACCCTGCACAACTGCTCCTTGCCTTGCTTGGACACATCCAGAGTCACTACATGGGGGAGTAGGGTGCAACAAGTATGTCACAATTTGAAATGTCTCTGGCTGTCTGATGGGCCCGACACATTTGTCATACCTCACCATCAGAGCAAAGCCATACATAGAAGTGGGACAAAGGCCCAAAAATAAGGACAATTTTAAAATATTGCTCTTATACACTTAGAAAGATAACAGAATAGTAGGTCTTGTATTAGTACGAGTTTTCTGAAGGATATGAAATCTGAAACTCAAATGTCTGTCATTATTTTCTAACTTCAGTCTTTAATGATTTACCACTAATTTGCCAAAAACACAATTTTATGAAAAATGGACCAAAAATGTGATGCAAAAATATAAAATAGCCACACAATACAGCTGGGAACCTGTCAAAGAAGGGGCATTTTTTCATAACAGTACTGCTAACTTGAGCAGCTGACAAAATAAAAGAATCTACATGCATTTCTGAAATAAAAGTAATCTATAACTCTGATTATTACAGTTATTTCTAAATTGTAAACCCTCCATGTTTTCTTCCAAAATTGCTATTTTGCAGAGGGATTATTAGGGGAAGAGCAACATTTTGAGCCAAATTCGGGGACAGTTGAGAGGTTTGGCTATGCCTAATTCTATAAAGAAATTTATTTGTATGTACCTCTCAACCTGTTAATGCAATAAATCTGGACAAGGCCAAATATATTGGGGGAACATAAACAGTACTAAAAATTGCTCTTGTATAAACTGAGACAGTTGATAGAACAGGTCTTACTTCAGCATGCATTTTTCTGAAGGTTATGAAGTCTGAAACTCAGTGTCATTAGTGACTTAATTCCTAAATGATTTTCCAAAAAACCACAAATATTATGAGGAACAAACCAAAAATAAGAAGCAAAAATCTATTCATTCTGTGAAAATCTGGACAGTTGGGAGGTATAGTTCAGCTGGGGCTGTTTTTGAGTTTGCCGCCCTTCCCCCTCACAAAATCATGGTCGAATGTAGCCCTCCCCCCTGCAGCCATTGCAATGATCCATTGCTTGGCTATGTCACTCCATTTACCATAAACACTAATGTGCATACTGCTTTACTTCTATGATGATCTGGATTTCATTTGAAAGTTTTATTTTGCATTTTACAGCACAAACACTAAGATATCTGCTAAACAAAGCAACACAGTCTCACAATGAAAACAGGCTTAGCATTAAAAACTTCTCTGCCCTTGAAACGCACATTCAATGAAACAGCATTGAAACCCACATTCAAAGAAAATACATTTTGCTAGTGGCAGATAAAGACTAACTTTGGGCTGTTTTCAAATCATAGGCCCCTTGCACATGAAACATACATGTGCTCTTTGATACACCTTCCTGATTCTACTAAATTATATTCCTTGTACAATACAGTACAGTTGTTAGACGGCATTTTAAATTTATAGTTTTGAACATTTTTCCATTAAACAATGAAACAAAATGCATGCACCAATGACAAAACTACCCATTTCAGAACATTTCCATCATAAAAGTCTACTCAACCTTCTACAGTCCACCAGTATCAGTAAATATGCACAATCTCTGAAGTAGTAAAAGTCATCTAAATAATTCCACATTAAAGAAATCTGTAACAATGAAGAGGTTGCTGCTAGCAAACAACTTTATATGCCACTGTTTATTCATCTACAAATAAAGTGCCTGTTGCCCTTGAGGAATAAATTGCCTATGTTGCATGCATTAAAAAAAATAAAAATAAGCTAGTAATATCGCAATAGGGACTCTATGGCAAACAGATAACAGGTTCATAGTTACTACTCTCGGTATCTTTGCCGAAAAGACTGCAGCATCCACCCACTTTACAACACAGTACAGTATCAGCAATGCATCTATCTACTGTGGGAGTAGAACCCACAGCCTTCTGCATCAAAAGCAAGTATACTACCTGTTGTGCTATTAATGCAAGCAGACTTAGAATAAGCAGCACTAAAGTTTTGTTCCCCTGCAGCTCTCAGCTCCTTGTAAAATCTACTCGACACGCAGTTGTATCTCTGAACTTTGCAGCACAAGAAATCTGGAAAAAGCCAAAATTTATTTTGGGGGGGGGGCAACCAGGGACACATTTTAAACATTGCTTGTATAATGTTGGAAAGTTGCTAGAATAAAATGCTGTGTTACCACCATACATTTCACTGCCACGTCTTTAACCCAGGGACCCTGTGCAAAACAGTCAGAGAAACATACCACTATGCCAAATCAGCTGTTTTGTAAAAGAGAGGAAGATAAACTTAAATGGCTACCATTTAGTGAATTCAGTTCTCAGCATAGCTGTCAACCTCTTGGCACAAAACACCTGAACAAAGCCAATAATGGGGGGAATACAGCCCCCAAACATTCAGTGAATTCAGTTCTCACTATAGCTCTCAACCTCTTAGCAAAAAACATGTGGGCAAAGCCAGTAATGGGGAGGGAATACAGCCCCCAAACATTCAATGAATACAGTTCTCACCATAGATAACTCTCAACCTTAGCACAAATACCTGGACAAAGCCAATAATGGGGAAATACAGTCCCAAAAATTGGGACAAATTTCAAATATCCATGTTATAAACTTAGGCAACTGCTAAAACTAGTTTGTGTTACCATGTATCACCAAAATCCATGACCACAGTACCCAAATCTCCAAAAAATGTGGTTAGAAGCAGTAGGTTAAGAACAGCACATTTATTGGTACGTAATCTGAATCACACCAAACAGCAGCAAACAATAAACCAAGCGCTTTCGCTCGGTTATTACCGAGCTTCTTCAAGGTTAAAAAATCTGTTGTATAGTCAGCCATGTTAAATACTAAATGCAACATCACATGTGAATGTGAATCATCCCTAATCAGTTTCTTAAAAATACAGTGTGTATAAACTTTCCTTAAATATTAAATATATGTTCCAATCCAAAAATCAAACTCAACTTTAAATCCAGTAATGCCAAAAATGAAAATATATAATATATTACAACACATGTAAAAACATAAAAAATAATAAAATAAATGGTAATGAAATTAATAAACATGACAATAATAAATGTTAAACTAAACCATGAAAATAAATAAATGCAACATCTTCATTACCAATACAGCACATGCTAACAAAACTAAGGCATTAGGCTGAACTGCAAGTACATCCAATACCAGTATGTTTAATGGGGAAATTTAAGCAGTCTACAAGAACCCCTATTATAATTGTGCCCTTCTTAATTTGAGCACACTGTTTATATTCAAGGCGTCATTCATGCTCGGTGGTCTAATCGCGTCCAGTCTAAGCTGCCAAAACAGTTCCCGATACTCCAACCTAGCTTCCCAGTTCCCTCACCGTGGGTCGGGTGTCACTTGTTCTAGAATTGTAAACTTAATTTGCATATTTTCACATAATTGTGAATGCTTAAAAAAGACATTGGTCACTTTACTCTTACTAATATCATACTGATGTTCATAGACTCTTTTTCTAAAAAGCCTGTCTGTCTTGCCTACATAAAAACTGTGACAATATAGGCAGATTCCCAGGTATACCACTCCTTTGGTGGCACAATTAAAGTATTGTTTAAACTTATATCTAAAATTTCTGGAAGGGATAGAAATAACATCTTTATTCAACATGAAGGCACATTGGTTACATGAACCACATCTATGGGTACCCTTCTTCATTCTAGTGGACTCATTCTTAACAGCCTTATTTTTCTCAAAAAATTATTTCAAATTTGTTCCTCTTTCTAAAACCTGGCACTGAAGGGATGAGATGTTTTATATCTTCATTCACTGAAATAATGGGCCAATACTTTAAGATGACCTGTTCTATTACCTGAGAGTCTGAAGAATATGTATATGCAAAACTATTCTTAAATTTGGAGGTGTTGTTGTCTATCACCAACCAACTCTGTCGGTACCTAATAAAGGGTAATACCTAGATTCCTGTTATCAGTAACTTCCTGGGCCAATCCATCAGTCAAGTTGACTGGGTATCCTTTTTCTATAAATAAGCCACGGAGTGTGTTGGCTTCCTCCAAAAAATATTAAAAGTGCTACACATTCTTGAGGCTCTAATCATTTGGCCTTAACTATCCTTTTCTGGTAAAAGGGTGCCCGCTAAAAATGAAGGTATCGTTAGAAAAGGTAGTCTTCCTAAAAGTTTGGAATGAAAACAGCTGTTTGTAGTCCTTAATTAATGTTTCATCCAAATAATGTAAAACATCTTGGTCAATGTTGTGAGTGAATCTAAGAAAATCAGTACATCCATTGATGTGTTCCAAAAACCCATTCAGGTCATTAACAGAACCATTCCATAGTAGGCAAATATCGTCTAAATATCTGGTATAATGTGTAATGAACTTTTTCCATGGTGTATTGAACACAAATTCCTGCTCCCAATGGTAGAGTACACAATTGGCGTATAGCGAAGCACAGCATGCTCCCATCGCCATGCCTTTCTTTTGGCGAAAAAACACTCCATGAAAGTAAATAAAATTGTTTGTCAAAACTGTGTCCATTAAGTCCACCACTAAATTGATGACGTTGCTAGCCAACGTGCCATCAAGCATAAGGGTTTGCCTAAACCATTCAAGTCCTACTATGTGAGGGATATTTGGAAATAGGTCTATAATATCAATTTGTTCCTAAGCTTTACCTCTATCTTTTAGTAGGGATCTACATTCCTTACTTAGAAAAGGTACCTAGTTGACTTTTACTCTGATAGTTCTTGGGGGTGCATGGCAGTTTTGAATATTTAGAAAAGTGGTGTTGAAAGACTTAACAGTCTCTTTCAGGGCAATTGTCTAAGAGCTTCCCAGTTGCAGCTGTTTAGTGATGAGATAAAGTTGCTAGGGTTGAAGCATTTTTTTGTTTCTGATTATGTGCTTGGCCTACTTTGGTGGGTATGGGCCCCTAGAAGAAAGGTTTTCAAAGAATGGTGCTTTCCTCCTTGGCTACTGCTGTTAAAAATCTTTGTTAAGACGCTTCTCCTTGTTTCTTCTTTAAAAGAACTTTTATTAAAATGATTTAAAACAAAAAACAAAATAAAAGTTACAACCTAACCATTTGAAAGTTAGCATTGTAACGCAAAAAAAGAGAGATGAGCGCTTTCGGTTTATCAACCTTCTTCAGATCTGCTTAACATTTGCAGCTACTTCTATTTATATTCATGCTGCTGGCTTAGAGTCATCCCCCACAACAAATGGGAGTCTCTATGCTAATTCTTGGTGTACTTGTAAACCAATCCGATGTTCTGGTTCTTATTTCATGGAAGCCAATTACATTCTTCCATGCAAATAAGTTTTAATAAATCTACCAATGTTTATTCATTCCTTTCTCTCACCTAACTTGCTATTCTTTTCCTTTTGCTCCAATGGCTTGTGTGTATCCTGTTGCAAGTTGCAGGCTCCACCTTTTTATGTCATGTTATTTGCCTTTTGCAAAAACTAATCACTCTCCAAGCATAGCATTTTTCATGAATTTCGCCTCTATATTGGAGGCGTCTGTCTGCCTATAACAGAGCTACAACCTCTTCTCATTCACGAGTTGTCTTCATTAGGTAAACCACAAGTACAGTGGCTTTCTCCTTTGTTTTAAAACATAGGATCAAACACTTTCTTGAAAATGCTCTTACTTCCATGTCATCAGGTCTCTTTCAAACTGATAGCGCTTACTTAACTACATAAATGCACTAGCTAACTCACATCATAAATCATAAACTTTTTTTATTTTGTGTCTTGCTTCTTGATACCAAGTCTCTTTCTGACTAAGAGCGCTTGCTTATATTCGAAGATGTACTGCTGATTCCTGTTATTCTATCCGAGTTTTACTTTGTACAGAGCTCTTTACTCAGTCTTATTAAGAAGCTATCCTAATTGTTTTTTAATGTTATGTAATCCATTGGTTGTCAAATTACACTTCTTCTCCTTTTTCTCCCATACTAATTCCAAACTCTCCACTAATTCAATGCCTTTTCTTCATTTGCTGACAAATTTCCGCTAACAAATGTCTTTGATCTCCGTAAACATCATTTCTCCTTTCTAATTGATGTAAATAATGGATGAACAATACTTTTTCTATTCATTTACCGCTCTAAATTTCAATATTTTTCAGACTTCTACATGCACAATAAACTTGATTTCAATGTATTTATAGTTTGGGCTTTACTCTCCTTCCATCATAATGTTCATACCAGGCTAGAACCCTGAACTCTTTGTTTAAGGGTCTAATGCTCTACCAACTGAGCTACATTGGTAGATGCATAGTTCAACTCCCTCTTAGTTTTCTTTTCTTTCCAAACAAGCTTGAGGAGGACTGTAAGATATAGGGCAAAAAATATAATGAGCAAACTACACTCTTTTTATTCCTTTGATGCTTTTGGTTTCAATGTTTTCCAAACTTCTTCTTGCACAGTAAACTTAAATTCAACTGTTTTCATTTATGGTTAGAGATTTCTTCTCCTTTCACCATGGTGCCCAGACTGGGATTTGAGCCCTAGACCCTCTGGATAAGAGTCTGATGCTCAACCAACTGAGCTACATTGACAGATGTATAATTCATTTCCCTCGTAGTTTCCTTTCTTTTAAAACAGGTTTAAGTGGGACTATAGCATTTAGTCTGGGGAATTGGTTGGATTGTGAATTAATTATCCATTGCAACTCTATTTTTTCTGTTCTATTCACTATATCACCTCCTCTTTCCAAAGGCTTAATCTGTGCTATAACCAAAAATCTAAAGTTATGCTCTGGATTTTCTTTAATATGTACATAAAGAGCATTATTCTCAAACTCAGGAAACCCACACAGCCTTCCTGAAGACACTGGAGAGTATGAATGTCTCTCCAAACACCATCATATTGGGTGACATCAACTACCCAAACATAGACTGGGAACATTACTCAAGCCCCAACACCCTAGCCCAAAGGTTCCTGGAGTTCATAAACTCAGATGCTATGGAACAACTAGTCACCATTCCCACAAGAGGAGAAAATATACTAGACCTGATCATCACAAACATGGGGACAAAATGCTCCACACCGGAAGTATATCCCTCATTGGTGAGATCAGACTATAAATTAATCTCACTGGAGATCCACATCCCGCCCCCAACCCCAGCAAAAAAGACCACAGTGAAGAACTTCTCAAAAGCAAACTTCATACTTCTTAAGACTGGAGTGGTATCCTTCAAGGCCCCCGAGCCAGTGGAAACCACAACCCACGCTGCTGAAACCCTTACAATTGCCTTCTACGAGCACCTCCAGGAATGTATGGATCAAGCAATCCCTAATAAAATCAAGACCCTTTCCACCAAAGGCAGGCGCCCGGTCTGGTGGACCCCAGCCATAAACAAACTCTACAACAAGAGGAGAAAGCTACTACATGACAGAGCAAAATCCCTAAAAGGGAAGGCATCTCTGATCAATACTAGCAAAAAAATACGATCACTCATAAAATCATCCAAGGCCAACTTTGAGAGAAACATCGCTAATGACACAAAAGACAATCATAAGGCCTTCTTTAGCTATGTTAGAAACCTGGGTGGAAACTCCCAGATATGCTCAGAATTAGTCCAAAATGATAAAAAACTCACTGGACCCACAGACATTGCCAACATACTGGCACACACGTTCAGTGCAAATTCTCCCTCCCTCCCCAAAAGGAGAAATATCTATCCCACCAGAGTCTAGCCTCCCAAACATCTCAGATGCCCAGGTGAGAGCTGCTCTCTCTAAAGCAAAAAACACAGCATGAATGGGACCGGACGGTGTCCCCGGCTGTGTGCTACACGAACTCAATGAGGAACTAAACCCACACATAAGGATGCTGTTTAATCTTAGCCTTACTACAGGATACGTACCCAAAGAATGGCGTATGGCAACTGTGGTCCCACTCCACAAAGGCGGTGCTTCTACGGACCCTGGAAATTACCGCCCCATAAGCTTGATGAGCCTTGTCTGCAAAGCTATGGAGAGGATCATAATGGAACTCATAAATAAAGACATTGGGGACCTACAGACACTGGATCCTACCCAATTTGGCTTTGTCAAGGGCAGATCCTGCCTCTTGAACTTGGTCAACTTTTTCGAAACAGTCACTAAGGCCATTGATGAGGGTAAGGCAGTTCACACAGCCTACCTTGACCTAGCAAAAGCGTCGACACAATACCCCACTCGGGCATCATAGAAAAGCTCACCAGCTTAGATGTAAACCCATATGTCACAAGATGGGTTGCAAACTGGCTCAAGGACAGAACACACAGGGTTAGAGTTGCTGGTGCCATGCCAGACTCTAAGCCGGTCATGAGCGGTGTCCCACAGGGCTCAGTCCTGGGCCCCCTCTTATTCGGCATTTATTTTTCTGAAGTGCAGGCAAACATAGGGGATTGTGGCTGACAAAATTTGCAGATGACTGCAAACTGGGCACCATAATTGACACTCCATCAGACACAGACATCATCCAGAGAGGTCTCATAGAAATGGATAACTGGTGCCAGAGCCATGGCCTTAAGCTAAATGCCAAAAAATGTATAGTCATACCCTTTGGGAAAAACAAGGTAACCCCTAATTACCACATAGGTGGTAATCCATTAAACACGGAAGAAGTTATCAGGGACCTGGGGACCCAAGTTGACAGTAACCTCTCTTCTGACACTCACATTGCCAAAGTGGTTAGGAAGACCTTCTACATTGCCCACCTGATCATGAAGGGATTCACATCCAGATCAGGAGAGGTCATTGTACCCCTGTACTCTTCACTTATGAGACCAATGATTGAGTACAACGCCCCATTTGGAATGTACCTTACCCGACACCTGCAGCAGTTGGAAAGACCCCAAAAGTACCTCACCAAAAGGATAAAGGGGCTCAAACATATGTCATACGATGCCCAACTGAAGAAACTCCAGCTCTATTCAGTCGCATACCATCTGCTCAGAGGTGATCTGTGCCTGACATACAAGGCCATGTCCAACCCGGAATTAATGGACATGCTCCACCTCAAAAAATCCAAATCCACCAGAGCCACGAGAGCAAGAGACTTAAACCTCAACACGGATATAAATAGGACGTGCTAGAGGGACAGATTCATCACCCAGAGACTCCCTACACTATGGAACAGAATCCCAGTCCATGTTTGGCAGAGCCCCTCACTGACTCTGTTCAAGAGAAATCTTGACGAGTGGATGGGAGATCGTAGGTTTACCCCGGGAATCATCTCTGTGTCACTGCTGGACAGAGGCACAGCAAACTAATGGGTATAGTATTCTCATCCTAAGGGGTGGTGAAAGCCACACACACTCTGGCTAGGCTTATAAATGCCCTAGGGCAGATAGCCTAGTATGAACCTATGAACCTATGAACCTATTAGTCCCTATTTTATTATGAATGTCCCGTATATGTCTTAATACTCATTCTTTGAATTTTCTGTTAGTCTTACCTATATCTAATGCTTTACATAGCATGCAACTTGCTACATAGATCACATTCTCACTGTTACAGGTTGCTCTTTCTTGAAAGATGTAAACCTTATTTGTCATTGGATGTTGAAACCTATCTGTGCTCATAATGTACTGACATGCTTTGCATTTTCCACATTTAAATGTTCCTGTTGGCATAGATACATTCTTTGCCTCTTGCCTATTTATGTCACATAGGAGCCTCTTTAAGTTCTTGTTATTTTTATAGGTATAACTAGGATGTTCTCCTACTATGTCTTTTATCTTCTGGTCCATTGTTAGTATAGGCCAGTATTTCTTAATAGTTTCTCTTATAATAACATTATCTGTACTGTACATCAAAGGACATCTTACTATTTCCTTTCTTCTGTTTGGCTCCTTTTCTTTGTTCTCTTTATCAATTTTAGCTGAATAGTATGGTCTCCCTTTCTTCCTTTGGATAACTCTAAGCTTGTCTTCATCCATTTTTCTTCCGTATATCCTCTCACTGTAAAGTTGTTCATTAGTCCTTGTATTTCTTCTTGAAATATATTATCATTGGCACACAATCTGGAGACCCTTTGCACCTGGTTGTCCTTAATATTTTTAAAAATATGGCCTGGATGCATGCTACATCTATGTAAAAGATGTTTTTTCCAAATTGTTTTTCTATACAGGGCTGTTTCCAATCCTTTGACCTCATCCATAATAATATTAACATCCAGAAATTCTATTTTCTTCCGTGACATTTTGATTTCAAACTTTAGGAAATCCGTTGTTGTTGTTAGAAATTGAATGAATTGCTGCAACGAACTTTCATGCCCTCTCCATATAAGGAGGATGTCATCAACAAAGCATCCACAGAATTGTATATGTTGTTGCCAGATGTTATTTTCATCTTTGCTCCACTGACATTCCCATTGGGCTAATACTATATTAGCATAACTATTGGCGCATGGAGTGCCCATGGCTACTCCCCATTTCTGTCAGTAGACTTCATGCTCATTTAGAAATACATTGTTTTGTAATATAATTTCTAGTAGCCCACATATCCTTTCCACATCCTTATTCGGTTGGTTAGCTAGTATAAAGTTTATGACTGCTTCTATACCATATCCATTGGGTATGCTAGTAAATAAGCTATTCACATCCATTGTTGCCAATACCATATGCCTATAGTTGTCACACTTGTGAGCTTCAGCATACAATTTCTCTAATAATTGCGCTGTATCTTTTAACACTGTAGGTGCTTTCTCTAACAGATTTTTAAGCTCATCTTCTATGTAAATGGAAAGAGGCTCCGTGATCCACCCTCTTCCTGAAACTATAGGTCTTAATGGTGGATCATTTAAATTCTTGTGTACCTTCGGTATGCCTTTTATTTCTGGTATAAGTGGATGTAAGGTTTCAAAAAACAAATACAAGTCTTCATCTATTATTCTACACACTAATTTTCCATACAGATCTTCTTTGACTTCCTTTACCAATATTTCTATTTGTTTAATGCCTATCTTAGTATATGTAGTTGTATCTCTAAGAAGCTCCTTCATCTTATTATCATATTGTTCCTTTTTCATGATGACCAATGCACCTCCTTTGTCACTGGTTTTATCACTATTTCTTTGTTAAGTTGCAGTTCTTTCAATGCCTTGTGTTCTCTATAGTTCAAATTGTGGAATTATTTTCCTTTTCCTTCATCTTTGTGTTGTGCTATTTCATTCTCACAAAGTTTGATGAATGTTTCCACCTGAGGATGATTTATAGGCACAAACGTACTTGGCCTCTTATAGGTTTGTTTTAAAACATCTGAACCCAGACTTTGTGTATTTTTGGTGCCATATATGTATTTTAACATTACATTTCTTCCAAATGTTTTTAAATCTATTACCACCTCACTAAGTTGAGACCTAATGGAGGGTATAAAGGTCAAGCCTCTTTGCAGAAGTTGGTTTTGTTCCTCACTCAGTACATAGTCTGAAATATTTATTACCAATGACTCGGTATCCTCTTCTCTACTTCTTGTTTGCCTCTCCTCTAGGTTGCCTTTCTCTTTTTCCTTTCCCTGCTTAGGGATCTTGGGGCTCTGTCGTTCTGTTGATGTATAAGAAAAGGGAGTTGTTGAAAAATTAGTGCATATTTTTCCCCCTTTTTAGGTTCCGCTCCTAGTTTACTACTTTCTTTATTATTTTCTTTATTAACTATCTCTAATGTTCTTGATCCCTCCTTTTCTGTAGTAAATACAACTTCTAATTCTTCCATGTCCTCAGTGACTATACTGCCATTCATTATTACTCCTTCCTCTTTATTATCACTCCTCTGTTTTGGTGGGGCATGGATTTCCGCTTGCACATGTTGTTTTCTAGATGTTACTTCCGATAAAGACATTTTTCTTCTATTTTGTTTAGTATCGCTAGTTTTAGGTTGATCTTGATTCCATACTGTTCTTGGCCATTCAAAGAGCTGGCCTGCCTTAAAGTCATCAAAATCTCTTCTTAGTTTGTTAATTTTTTATCATTTTTAACTTACTGTCATAAATGTCCAATTTGTCTTGGAGGTTCTCCAACCTCATAAGATTTTCTTCAGAGAAATCTAGTTGTTCCATCTCACTCTGCTTTATTTGTATAAGTTCTGAGATTTCATTTTCCTGCAGCTTAAAGAAATCTATAAGGAGTCTAATATAATTAAAACTGGTTTCTATGTTGATCCTTTGCCATTGTGCTAAGAGCTCCGGATAAGTGTTTCCATAACTAGGCATACATCTGGCCCTTAGTCCTCTAGGTATCAGGTTATGGTGTAGGCACGCTTCCATGTGGAAACGCTGCCATTGCAATCTCTTCAACTTATATGCTGCATTTTCCACTTCTTTGTATAAATTCTCGAATGTACTATTTGTTCTAATATTCTCTGTCCTCGTTCCTTCTGTGATATTAATATCAATCAATGGATTGCAGTTGTTTATATGTAAGGTGGCTGCTTTCTTTTTTATATCCATCTGATTTGCTTTCTGTTCACTTTCCATATTCAAATGTTTCATGCACCAAGTGCGTTGCTCTCAACAAAAGGTTAAAATAGTAGAGAGAGAAGTGAACAAACACTTAGAGGAAACCCAAGAGATGCTGCAAATATATTTTCAAAGACTGGTGCTTTCCTCCTTGGCTACTGCTGTTAAAAATCTTTGTTAAGACACATCTCCTTGTTTCTTCTTTAAAAGAACTTTTATTAAAATGATTTAAAACAAAAAACAAAATAAAAGCTACAACCTAACCATTTGAAAGTTAGTGTTGTAATGCAAAAAAGAGAGATGAGCGCTTTCGGTTTATCAACCTTCTTCAGATCTGCTTAACATTTGCTAACTCCAATGGGAGTCTCTATGCTAATTCTTGGTGTACTTGTAATCCAATCCGATGTTCTGGTTCTTATTTCTTGGAAGCCAATTACATTCTTCCATGCAAATAAGTTTTAATAAATCTACCAATGTTTATTCATTTCTTTCTCTCACCTAATTTGCTATTCTTTTCCTTTTGTTCCAATGGCTTGTGTGTATCCTGTTACAAGATGCAGGATCCACCTTTTTATGTCATGTTCTTATTTGCCTTTTGTAAAAACTAATCACTCTCCCTGCATAGCATTTTTCATGCATTTCACCTCTATACTGGAGGCATCTGTCTGCCTATAACAGAGCTACAACCTCTTCTCTTTCGTGAGTTGTCTTCATTAGGTAAACCACAAGTACAGTGGCTTTCTCCTTTGTTTTAAAAACAGGAAGAGGGTGGATCACAGAGCCTCTTTCCATTTACATAGAAGATGAGCTTAAAAATCTGTTAGAGAAAGCATCTACAGTGTTAAAATATACAGCGCAACTATTAGAGAAATTGTATGCTGAAGCTCACAAGTGTGACAACTATAGGCATATGGTATTGGCAACAATGGATGTGAATAGCTTATTTACTAGCATACCCAATGGATATGGTATAGAAGCAGTCAGAAACTAGCTAGCTAACCAACCGAATAAGACTGTGGAAAGGATATGTGGGCTACTAGAAATTATATTACAAAACAATGTACTTCTATATGAGCATGAAGTGTATTGGCAGAAATGGGGAGTAGCCATGGGCACTCCCTGTGCCAATAGTTATGCTAATATTGTATTAGCCCAATGGGAATGCCAGTGGAGCAAAATGAAAATAACATCTGGCAACAACATATACAATTCTATGGACGCTTTGTTGATGACATCCTCCTTATATGGAGAGGGCATGAAAGTTCGTTGCAGCAATTCATTCAATTTCTAACAACAACAACGGATTTATTAAAGTTTGAAATCAAAATGTTATGGAAGAAAATAGAATTTCTGGATGTTAATATTATTATGGATGAGGTCAAAGGATTGGAAACAGCCCTGTATAGAAAAACAACTTGGAAAAAACATCTTTTACATAGATCTAGCATGCATCCAGGCCATATTTTTAAATATATTAAGGACAACCAGGTGCAAAGGGTCACCAGATTGTGTACCAATGATAATATATTTTGAGAAGAAATACAAGGACTAATGAACAACTTTACAGCGAGAGGATATAAGGAAGAAAAAATGGATGAAGACAAGCTTAGAGTTATCCAAAGGAAGAAAGGGAGACCATACTATTCAGCTAAAATTGATAAAGAGAACAAAGAAAAGGAGCCTAATGGAAGAAAGGAAATAGTAAGATGTCCTTTGACGTACACTACAGATAATGTTATTATAAGAAAAACTATTAAGAAATACTGGCCTACACTAACAATGGACCAGAAGATAAAAGATATAGTAGGAGAACATCCTAGTTATACCTATAAAAATAAGAAGAACTTAAAGAGGCTCCTATGTGACATAGATAGGCAAGAGGCAAAGAATATATCTATGCCAACAGGACCATTTAAATGTGGAAAATGCAAAGCATGTCAGTACATTATGAGCACAGATAGGTTTCAACATCCAATGACAAATAAGGTTTACATCTTTCAAGAAAGAGCAACCTGTAACAGTGAGAATGTGATCTATGTAGCAAGTTGCATGGTATGCAAAGCATTCTATATAGGTAAGACTAACAGAAAAGTCAAAGAACGAGTATTAAGACATATATGGGACATTCATAATAAAATAGAGACTAATGCTCTTTATGGACATATTAAAGAAAATCCAGAGCATAACTTTAGATTTATGGTTATGGCACAGATTAAGCCTTTGGAAAGAGGAGGTGATATAGTGAATAAAACAGAAAATATTGAGTTGCAATGAATAATTAATTTACGATCCAACCAATTCCCCGGACTAAATGCTATAGTCCCGCTTATACCTGTTTTAAAAGAAAGGAAACTATGAGGGAAATGAATTATACATCTGCCAATGTAGCCCAGTCGGTTGAGCATCAGACCCTTGTCCAGAAGGTTTTCGGCTCGATTCCCAGTCTGGGCACCATGGTGAAAGGAGAAGAAATCTCTAATCATAAATGAAAACAGTTGAATTTAAGTTTACTGTGCAAGAAGAAGTTTGGAAAACATTGAAACCAAGAGCATCAAAGGAATAAAAAGAGTGTAGTTTGCACATTATATTTTTTTGGCCTATATCTTACTGTCCTCCTCTAGCTTGTTTAGAAAGAAAAGAAAACTAAGAGGGAGTTGAACTATGCATCTACCAATGTAGCTCAGTCGGTAGAGCATTAGACCCTTAAACAAAGGGTTCAGGGTTCCAGCCCTGGTTTGAACATTATGATGGAAGGAGAGTAAAGCCCAAACTGTAAATAAATTGAAATCAAGCTCATTGTGCATGTAGAAGTCTGGAAATATTGAAATTTAGAGCACTAAAGGAATAGAAAAAGTGTTGTTCATCCATTATTTACATCAATTAGAAAGGAGAAATGATGTTTACGGAGATCAAAGACATTTGTTAGCGGAAATTTGTCAGCAAATGAAGAAAAGGCATTGAATTAGTAGAGAGTTTGGAATTAGTATAGGAGAAAAAGGAGAAGAAGTATAATTTGACAACCAATGGATTACATAACATTAAAAAACAATTAGGATCGCTTCTTAATAAGACTGACTAAAGAGCTCTGCACAAAATAAAACTCGGATAGAATAACAGGAATCAGAAGTACATCTTCGAATATAAACAAGCGCTCTTAGTCAGAACGAGACTTGGTATCAAGAAGCAAGACACAAAATAAAAAAAGTTTGTGATTTATGATGTGTCTTAGCAAGTGCATTTATGTAGTTAAGTAAGCGCTATCAGTTTGAAAGAGACCTGATGACATGGAAGTAAGAGCATTTACAAGAAAGTGTTTGATCCTATGTTTTAAAACAAAGGAGAAAGCCACTGTACTTGTTTTTTACCTAATGAAGACAACTCATGAAAGAGAAGAGGTTGTAGCTCTGTTATAGGCAGACAGACGCCTCCAATATAGAGGCGAAATACATGAAAAATGCTATGCAGGGAGAGTGATTAGTTTTTACAAAAGGCAAATAAGAACATGACATAAAAAGGTGGAGCCTGCATCTTGCAACAGGATACACACAAGTCATTGGAGCAAAAGGAAAAGAATAGCAAATTAGGTGAGAGAAAGGAATGAATAAACATTGGTAGAGTTATTAAAACTTATTTGCATGGAAGAATGTAATTGGCTTCCAAGAAATAAGAACCAGAACATCGGATTGGATTACAAGTACACCAAGAATTAGCATAGAGACTCCCATTCGTTGTGGGGGATGACTCTAAGCCAGCAGCATGAATATAAATAGAAGTAGCTGCAAATGTTAAGCAGATCTGAAGATGGTTGATAAAGCGAAAGCGCTCATCTCTCTTTTTTGCGTTACAACGCTAACTTTCAAATGGTTAGGTTGTAGCTTTTATTTTGTTTTTTGTTTTATATCATTTTAATAAAAGTTATTTTAAAGAAGAAACAAGGAGAAGTGTCTTAACAAAGATTTTTAACATCAGTAGCCAAGGAGGAAAGCACCATTCTTTGAAAGCATATTTGCAGCATCTCTTGGGTTTTCCATAAGCGTTTTCTCACTTCTCTCTCTGCTATTAGAAGAAAGGTTGGTTGATGGTCGCTGAGACCATTTGGTAGACAACCTGATTGAGAGCATAGGGTAGGGGTGTTAGTCAGAATCCAACTGTCGTTTGGAAGATTTGTCTGTCATTGTAGGAGAAGTAATAGTTTGGGTGAATCCATAAAGATTAATATGGGTTGCTGGATTTTGAGAGGAACAAGTGAACTAATCAATATTAAAGTCCCCCAACAGGATTCCTGAGGGAGGGCAATGGAAATCCAATGAAGTCAATTTTCTAGTCTGGCAATGTTATTCCCAGCTGGGATATAACCACCTATAATATTGATATGCTTCTTGTGGTTAATTTGTAGTTTAGTAAAGAGTCATTCTGCATTGTTGAAGTTAGGGATAGTTAGCTCTAAGGTTTCGACTGTTGGTAAGTTTTGAATAATATTGCTACCCCACTCCCCCTTTTTCTTACTTTCTTTTGGTTTTATTGTTAACTTGTGCTATCCAGCTACTAAAGAGACATCTGTGCTGTGTTTTATATATATATATATATATATATATATATATATATATATATATACATGTAGATATATATATATATATATATATATATATATATATATACATATATATATATATATATATATATATATATATATATATATATATATATATATTATTTATTGACATTTGTTAACCGGGTTAGTCCAACTGGGCTTGTGGCCCATTTTCAGTGGAGACCCAAGGAGAAATGCTCTAAGAAAAAAATACTGTTTACAGAAAAGTAAAACAATTCTATATACAGTTATATGAGAAAAAATTGTTATACTACAGCATAAGGAAATAATGCAAAAAGTTCATATACAAGGAAAATACACATATTTAAACAGAGTAGCTATATATATATATATATATATATATATATATATATATATATATATATATTTACAACAAGATTTGAATTCATCAGTTGTGATTAGAGAATTTGGTTTAGTAATCATTCACTATGTGGAATACTTATGTGTATGGGGGAAGAGCAGATGAGGGAGGGGAAGTTAAGTTGGGGCTTCACAAGGGCAAATTTTGGAGTTGAGTAGATGAAGTTTGAGTTTCTCTTTAAAGTGGGCTCGGTGAAAGGTGCAATATATGTCTCTAGGAAGTTTGTTCACAGCTTGGGCAATTGAGTACTTATACAGTAGTTTGCCTGCTGTTTTTTTGGGATGGTCAATGTCTAATAGTTGCTGATTTGATGTACAGAGGGTACGAGGTGGAGTATAGATAGTGATGACGGCAGAGAGAGCTTGGAAGGATGAAGGTTTATAGAGAATGATATGTAACATTTGTAGTTGTGATAGCAACAGTAGTTGGCAGAATTCCAGCCAGTGGAGAGAGTTTAGGGCTAGACAGTGATGAGTATTATATGGAGTGTTTGTGATAAATCTAGCTATCTTATGATAAGTTTCTTGGAGTTTGTTTAAGTCTGAGTCTGGAATTAGCAGTTAAGAATTTTTTATTGCGATAAAGTAAACCAAGTTTTTGGTGTGTCTTTTTTATACATTGGAGAATGTCCAAGTTGAATTTGAGTTCATCATCAATAATGATCCCTAGGAGTTTAGTGTGGGCTTCTGGTTGAATAATAGCGTTATTTGAGGAAGTAATGGCAAAGGAGAATTTGTGGTGAGTGAGTGATCAGGGAAGAAATAGTAAGAGTTTGGTCTTTTTAGGGTTTAGGATGAGTAGGTTGCTAGATAACCAGTGTTTTTTAGATAGGAAGACCTGTTGAGTGAGGGTATGGAGTTTAGAGATGTTGTCGGAGATGGAGATCAGAGTTGAATCATCAGCATATTGGATGAGGGAGGATTTTTTGCAAGCATTATGGAGATCACTGGTGGATACATTTAATAGGTGGGGACCTAGGATGGAGCCTTGTGGAACGCCAGTTGGGACAGGTAAGAATGAAGAAGAGGAAGAGAGTCATTTGACTGAATGCTGCCTATCAGGCAAGGGTGGAGGAAGACATGTTGAGGTTTGTACGTTTGGACAGCGGGAGAGGATTGGAGACTGTGTCAAAGCCTTTAGAAAGGTCAAGAAAGAGACAAGATATCAGTTTGTCATTATCAAGGGCTTCAGCAATGGTATGTGTGAAGGATAAGAATGCAGTAGTTGTGCTGTGGTTGGGATGGAACCCATGCTGCATGGGAGTTAGAAGGTCATGTTGAAGAAGGTGGTTGAGTAGTTGTGTATAGATGCATTTTTCGAGAATCTTAGAGAGGGGGAATAGGATAGCTACGGGTCGGTAGTTAGATGGGTCTGCAGAGTTTCCACCTTTATGAAGTGGAATAGTGAAAAAGGATTTCCACAGTGTAGGGATAGTAGATTCTAGAATACGTCTATTTATTAGTATGGACACTGGGTAGGCAATGGAGTCTGCGGCAAGCTTAAGAAAGGATGGAGGTAGGTTGTTGGTGAAGGGAGAGCAGGGTTTGAGCTTTTGAAGAAGTGATCGGATATAGGCAGTAGAAACAGGATGTAAAGAAAAAGGAGGTATGTTAGATGGGTTTGGAAGGGTAGGTAGAGGAGAAGAGTTACAGCTGGGTGACATAAGGGTTTGAATAGTGTCAATAAAGTTTTTCTTGAGTAGAGTGGCTGTTTCCAGAGGTGATGTGTTAGGGTAAGGGCAGGGGGTTCCAGAAGATCCAGGAGAAAGGATTTTGTTTATTTTTATTTATTTTACATTTGTTTACCAGGAAGGTCCTTCTGGGCAAGTGCCCATTTTCAGTGGAGGCCCCGGGAGAAAAGCTTCAAGTTATACAATGATAATTACAAAATCAACAATACAGTCTAATATACTCTGGTATATGCATTGATTTATACATAAAATAGCAATTCAGACAATTATTACTTGAAAATTAACCAGAGAATAAGTAATTGAATATGAGTTATATCAATAATAGTTTTGTTGAGTTCACAGTACAGATATAAGCACACATGTAGCATTTCCAATACATACTACTTATGTACAGATGTAAGCACACATGTAGTATTTACAATATATGATAAATATTGAGAGAGTGTACATTATTCCTTTTGTGAAGGTACAGTGTTAACTGTTAATCTGGAGAGCAGCCATGTTGAGTTATACAAGGGTAATGAGAGTGAGGTTGGAGTTTAGGTAATGCTTAGCCTGGGGGAAGGCAGGAGAAGAGCCAGGATTTTGATAGGTCAGATTTTAGGAGTGCATTGAATTGTTTTGAAGAGGAACTTGAGGCAAGAGCAGTTGGGAGGGTGTTCCATAGTTTAGCAGTATAGTAGGAGAAAAGGCCTTCACCAGCTGAGTTCTTTGCTCTAGAAACTTGTAGTAAGTATTTATTATCAGAGTGGAGGGGTCTAGGAGCTGAGCAAGGCTGGAATAGATGCCTAAGGGCTGGTATTTTGTTTGGGTGGTGAATAATTTGGTGGGCTAGGCTTAGCTGGTTAAAGTGTAGGAGATGTGGCAGTTACAGCCAACTGAGCTGTTTTAGGGATGCATTGATTTGTGGCAAATTTGGATATTTTATTATACCAGGCCTCTAGTTTATTAAGGCTTGATTTATGTAGGTTGATGAGGATAGGGGATGCGTATAGGAGTGTAGATATTAGGTGAGTTCTAGTCATGGTAATTCTTGGAGAAGGTGTTAGAAACTGGGCATTCCTGTACAGGAGGCCTTGTTTCTTGTGGACTTTTTTGATGGTTTGGTCTGTATGGAGGTCAAAATTTAGATTGTTGTCTATTACTATCCCCAGTAGTTTTGTGTGGGTAGAAGGAGTGATAATTGTGTTATTTTTAGAGTAAATGTTGAAGGTTGGGGGCCAGCTTGCAGTTCTAGTGGGATAAAAGATTAGGAGGTTAGTTTTGTTGGGATTCATTATCAGGTTTGAGTTGGTTAGCCAGTTTTCTACTGAGAGGAAAGTGTCTTGGGTAAGGCTTTGGAGGGTTGTTAGGGAAGGAGCTGCACAGATCAGGGTTGAGTCATCCGCATATTGGATAAAACTGGCGTTGGGGCTAGCAGTGTATAGTTGGTTGGTAAAGAGTGAGAATATGAGATGCCTAAGGATGGAGCCTTGTGGGACCCCGATTGTGACTAGGAGGGTGTGAGAGAGAGTTTGATACCATTGAATGGCTTGTTGTCTATCTGCTAGGTAGCTTTGGAACCAGCTAAGAGTTGCAATATTAATATTTAGTGAGGAAAGGACTTGTATGAGTTTGTTGTGGTTGACCATGTCAAAGGCTTTTGATAGGTCTAGGAATAAGGCTGAAACAAACAGGGAGTTGTTTCTAAGTTGGTTAACTTTGTTAGTAAAGGTTAGTAAGGCATTTGTTGTGCCTTGTTTATAGTTGACCAGAACTTCGGAGTGCTGGGTTTGTTATTGAGTTGGGAAGAGTTATAGAAGAACTTTTTATCATTATTGGTGTGGTTTTAATGAGATTTCTGACACATCTATAATTATGATTTTGGGCTGCTTCCTTAGTTTTTTTCCAGGATTTCCATGTTTTGTCTCTTTCTAACATAAGGGACTTTGTATCTTTAGAAAGCCAAGGAGCATTATTAGATTTTAGTCTAATCTTTCTAGAGTGGGCAAACAAGTTCAGGGTAGGCAAGAAAATATATATATATATATATATATATATATATATATATATATATATATATATATATATATATATATATATATATCTATAATATATATATATATATATATATATATATATATATCGGACCTGTACTGATCCCCGATGACACTTTCTGCCAAAGCAGAAATCAACGAACATCCTTAACCGAAAGTGCTGTTCACCGAAGCAGCACTTTTGGATAATTATTATCGTTGTGCCAGTCGCACTACGGTGTGGATAAGGGAAAATTCCCTTTTCTCCACTGTAGTACAACCTCGGAGTGAGAATATTGAAGTAGGGGGTTGTTCAGGGGGGCTTGCCCCCCTGCATAAAAGTAGATTTGTTGTTTTGTTTTTTTTTGTAACACACTTTAAAGAAAGCTCTTTTTCAGTGAAAGCGCTTTCTTTAAAGTATGTTCGGTTATTGTGGATTCGGGATTTTGAAGTTTCGTTCAACAGTTCTACATCTATATATATATATATATATATATATATATATATATATATATATATATATATATATCTATATATATATATATATATATATATATATATATATATATATATATATATATTCATAGGTTCATAGGTAGGTACTAGGCTATCTGCCCGAGGGCATTTATAAGCCTAGCCAGACTGTCAGCTTTCACCGCCCCATTGATTAATTAACTGAGCCTCTGTCAAGAAGAGCCAATGAAGTGATCCCAGTGGTGTATTTTCTGTTACCCATCCACTCGTCAAGGTTTCTCTTGAAGAGTGTTAGTGAAGGGCTCTGCCTAATGTAGTTAGGAATTTTGTTCCAAAGCATGGGGAGTCTCTGTGATAGGAATCTATCCCTCCAGGGTGTTCTATTTATTTTTGTGGAGAGGTTTAGCTCACTAGAATGAGTGGCTCACAGTGACTTGGATTTCTTTAGGTGGAGCATGTCCATCAATTCTGAGTTGGACATGGCTTTGTAAGTCAGGCAGAGATCACCTCTGAGTAAGCGATATGCCACTGAGTACACCCAGAGTTTTTCCATTCGGGCTGCATAGGACATATGTTTGAGGCCAGTAATCCTCTTGGTGAGTTCCATGATGATGCGCTCCATAGCCTTGCAGACCAGGCTAGTCAGGCTTATTGGGTGATAGTTACCAGGGTCAGTTGTGGCCCCTCCTTTGTGGAACGGAATAACAGTTGCTGTGCGCCATTCTATGGGCATGTAGCCTGTGGAAAGGCTGAGGTTGAACAGTGTGTTTAGATGGGGGAGTTAGTTCATTCTGTAGTTCATGCAAGGCACAGCCTGGGACACCATCTGACCCCATTGACACTGTGCTTTTGACTTTTGAAAGGGCTGTTTTCACCTGTGCATCTGTGATTTCCAGGACACAACACTTTTCCAGTATTGTTGTGGGCCCTTTTGGGGGGTGAGAGGGGGGTGAAGTTTGCACTGACTCTATCTGCCAGGATGTTGGCAATATCAGTAGGTTCAGTATATTTTGTGCTATTTTGCACTAGCTCAGAGCATATCTGTGAGTTGCCACTTAGATTCTTGACATAGCTAAAGAAGGCTTTGTGGTTATCTTTTGAATCCTTGGATACTTTTCTTTTGAAGTTAGCCTTGGATGATTTTATGAGGGACCTTAGTTTCTTACTGATACTGATCAGGGATGTCTCTCCTTCTTGGGATTTGCTTTTTTCTGAACTAGTTTCCTCCTTCTATTGTATAGCCTGTTTATGGCAGGGGTCCACCAGACTGGTTTCCTTCACATAGGGGAGTGAGTTTTGGTTTTGCTAGGGATGGCATGATCCATGCATCCTTGCAGGTGCTCATAGAGTGCATTTGTAAAGGTTCCTGCATCTTGGACACTGTTATCCTTTAGCGTTGGGGCTGTGAAACTTACCACCTCTGTCTTAAATAAGGTGAAGTTTGCTATAGGAAAGTTTTCCACTGTGGTTTCCTTGGTTGGGGGTGGTGGTGTGGTGTGGACATCCAGAGTGGTTAGTTTATGGTCTGATCTAACCAGTGACGGGATGACCTCCGGTGCAGAACACCTGTCGCCTATGTTGGTGATGACCAGGTCCAATATGTTTTCCCCTCTGGTAGGGGAGTTTACCAGCTGATCCAGGGCATTTGAGTTGATAAATTCCAGGAAGCGCTGGACCTGGGAGTTTGTACTTGAGTAGTTTTCCCAGTTAACGGTAGGGTAATTGAAATCGCCCAATATCAAGGTGTTTGGTAGGACCTTCATGTCTCCAGAAAGGTGAAGTGGTGGTCCTGGGTCATGGAGGGTGATCTGTAGCAGGCCACAATTTGCATTGCAGATTTGCCCGATGTTAGTTGCACATGGGTGATCTCAGAGCTATCATGCTACACCACTAACCTGGAGGTGTAGGTATCCTTGATGAATATGGATACACCTCCTCCTTTTGTGTTTCAATCTATGTTCTGTGGCCAAAATGTGTGGTATGAGTTGTAGCCCAGTAGTGCTGGGGTGCTCTGTGGAGCTTTGAACCAGGTTTCAGTTACTGCACAGATGTCGACGTTCTCCATACTGAAGAGTGCTTTGAGCGCATGCATTTTGAGATTTAAACTCCTGGCGTTGAGTAGCATAACCCTCATTTTTTTATTTTTGCTGTTTACGGAGGTAGGTTTGACTTTTGAGCCTTGTCTAAAAAGGCACTATGGGGGCAGCAAGAGCCATGGCCAGTATTCAAAAGCCTAGGGGTGACAGGTGCAAGCCGTAGCTTGTGAAGCAACAAGGCTAGTCAAGCATGTCGTCCCAGGCTGACAGACACTGAATCCCCTTTGAATGACACTAGAAGCTTAGCCAATTGTTGAAATTGATAATTTTTTCTTTATACTGCGGTATCACTCTTGATGAGAGCAGGATGCTACTCAGGGTCAGGGTCATACCCGCCTGAGCTACATGATCAGAGAGCTCTTCCATGTCTCTTTTCATGTAGACCAGGGAGGTATGTCTCAGGTCATTCACACCAACATGAACAATGACAGAGTCATATTTGTACTTGTTCTGGAGTGACCTGAGTGCTTGTGTTATGTGGCGGATTCTGGCTCCCGACAGGCAGCTAACAGTAACCTTCTCCTTGTCCAGCCTAGTGAGTGGGACATCAGTGTGCCTGACTATAGAGTCACATATTACTAGTGTGTTAGGTATGTTATTTCGCCTTAAGGGCTGTGATTGTGCGGCACACTGATTTTGTGTTTTATGTGTGTCTGGTTTGTGACGGGAGGTGCAGGATTTTTGGGTGTCTGCTTTGGAGGTCTCTGATGATTTTGCAGGTTTTTATTTAGAGCCTCCAAGTATGATTTTGTCTATTTATGTGTATTTTTTGCCAGTGCTGGTTTAGTATGTCTATGTGACGCTGGAGGTGTGGTGCAAGTGTCAACCTTCTCCTGATGACTGCCTGTTCTATATATATATATATATATATATATATATATATATATATATATATATATATATATATATATATATATCTATATATATATATATATATATATATATACATATATATATATATATATATATATATATATATATATATATATATATATATATATATATATATATATATAGGACACATGCTCGACTAGCATATGTCAATCACAAACTTGAACACACATAGCGCTTAACATCAAGCCTGAAAGCGCTTTGTATGTGTAGTTCAAAAAAAAAATCTACATTTCTGCAGGGGGGCTTTGTCCCCCTGCACCCCTCACACCCCCTACTTTATTATTCTCACTCCGAGATCACACTACAGTGGGGAAAAGGGAATTTTCCCTTACCTGCACTGTAGTCCGATCTATGAAATAGGCACACATACATGGAAGCGCTTGTCGATTTTAAGCGCTTTCGTGTATGTATGTTTGATGTTTTGTGATTTGGACATATACTAGTCGACCACAAACACACACACCCATACAGATATATGTATATCTATATCTATCTATATATATATGAGTATGTATGTGCATACATATATATTCACACACACACACACACACGCACATACAGACACACAGACACACACACACACACGCACACACACACACACAGACACACAGACACACACACACACACACACACACACACATATACACACACACACACACACACAGACACACACACATGCACACACACGCACACACACACGTAAACACACAGAAACACACAAAACACACATACACACACACACACACACACACACACACACACACACACACACACACACACACACACACACACACACACACACACACACACCACAGGCACCAATATATATATACACATGCACAGGCAGTCATACACATAGACACAGACATGCAATTACACACACACACACACACACACACACACACACACACACACACACACACACACACACACACACACACACACACACACACACACACACACACACACACACACACACACACACACACACACACACACACAGAGTCTTTATTAGAAGCTCGAAGAGTATCTTCTTCAAACACTGAAACGCCGACACATAAAGAGCAAATGCTGGAAACCACGAACGGCCACTTCCACAAATTTCTTCCCTGTGTTATCAGGAATTGCCCTTTTATCCAATGTACAGCAATCTCGGAGTTAATATATTTAGTTAGGGAGGTTGTGGGGGACACAGCCCCCCACTTTGTGGTCTGTGGGGGTCAAAACTCCCATTTGATTAGAGTTTTAAAGTTTGTTTTTATGTTTATGACCAAGTGAATTTTTACCCTAGAAAAAATTCACGAAGTGGCAGTTCGCGGTTTACAGCTTTCACTCTTTACATGTTGGTCTTTACATGTTCAAAGAAAAGTATCTTCGAGCATATAATATAGACCTGACACACACATGCATACACACATACGTAGAAAAGCTCGAACTTAAACACACCCAAACACATATGCACATAGACATACACACACATGCATGCTCTCACTTACAAACACACATCTACGCCAAGCAACACAGCACCATGAAGACCAAGTACAGTGATATGATGCCATGTTTCAATGTTTCAGATGTGTAATAAGGGACAGCAGCATGATTTCAGATATTTAACAAGCATACTGCAGCACACATACAGAGTGTATTGATCTGTAAAGCATCAGCCATGTAAGTAACAATGATGAACCAAATGCACTTGCAGGTCTTTTCATCTTTACAGTAGAATGTGTATGGCACATAGTGATAACAATTTAAACTGTGTCTTGTTAATGCCCCTTTGTCCTGTAGTTCCAATCCAGACATGGCTGTGTTTGTGTGAACATAAGGATGTTTAATGAGCACATTTTTTGTGTGGAAACGCAACCAAGTTCAGGAAATAACAAAAGTATACATTTTAACTACTTTTTTCATAATGTTTCATCTGTTTCTGTGCCAGTGATGGATGACTATGTACTAGCCTTTGTACATTTTTAATGTAGTTACAGCTCTTTATATGTATGGGAAGGTAAAATGCTTTATGCCTATTGTTGTGCAAAGTCCATGGGTGGATATTGCAGACAATACAGCCATACAGTATTATTGACATAACTTTATACAGGACAGATGCATCATCATCTTAGGGATGTATAATTATGTGCATATATATAATTATATAACTAAGCGGTTAGGTCTTTTTTTTCTTTTTCCAAAACAGGTTCAACTCTTACCTTGGGCCAGAATAGACTGCATATTTACTATACTTTTTGAATGTCTACCTGGTTTTGCTGTACACTTTTCTTTTGTCATGCAGTCCCTGATAAGTCCAACTGGGTGTAAATACCCTTTTTCTTCTTGCCCGGATTCTGCCAGCAGCAGCAGTACCCTGATTTAAAGCCTGTTTACATACAGCATAATATTACTAGAAGCAACCCCCAATATGTTTTATTTTGTAATCCCAAAGAGTTTTGGTGTACATCGCAAAAGCCTACACTGAGTGTACATTATTGCTTTATAGCTTCCTGAATAGCTCTGCCTCATTGGATTAGTTAATTAGCATGTAATTCATCTTTTTATGCTACTATTAGCATATTATGCCATTTCCCATTAATGAATACCAAATAGCGTGATATACACTGTTATTGTCATGGTATGCAGCCAACACAATAGCAGCACTTACTGTAGCAGTTAATGAATCCTGCCCATTAATTTCACTCCTTCTAGTAATGTAGAACCTCTTTTCATCACAGTTTATAGGAAGGCTGATACAATGTTTGACCTCTACATGCTTCAGTGTGATAGAATTCTTGCTGTAGCATTATTGTTTCTTTAGTGGCAGAGTTCAGTCAATGCTGTCATGCTGAATGACTGTTTTGGTGGCACCTTTGATAGTCTACTTTCCATGGATAAGATGTTATAGGAAGCATTATGATTCATATGCTGATTATAATTCGTTTTTAATATGCTTGGATTCAACAAATTCACAGGTGAAATTTTGCATCTATGTGAAGAACACATTAAAAATAGTTATGACTGGTGACCCAGTCATAATTCTCTGTAGTACATAGGAGGGCTTTAGCTATCCAATGTATTATTATTTCACAAAAGAAATTAGGCTGCATGAACTTTTGAACAGCTTCCAAATATGTAACAGACTTAGCTTCCGCACACATTTGTTGGTCAGAAGCAAAATGCATATGGAATCAAACAACAGCTTTCAAAGCTGTTAAGTTTATGGTGCTATACTTTTGTTTATGTTTCAGCACAATGAGTGTTCACTTCTAAAACTATCAGTTGGTTTCTAAAGCAGTTCTGCGCTGCCTGTTTTATTTTTGGCAATGTGAACATCACTAATAATAAGGATTTTGTTGCAGAAAGGATTATATTTCAGAACATCACTTTAACCGTTTTATTTTCCCCAGTTTTGGAGCATAATCAATATACTCCATGTATTACATGGAAGATTCTGACTTGGTAACTGATCTTTACTAATATGTTAATATATATATATATATATATATATATATATATATATATATATATATATATATATATATATATCAATAAATAGATTCAAGAAATTCATGAAGAAAATGTATTAGTAGATAGTTGTGATCATAGTTTTGCTCATAGATCTGGCTATATTCCTTTGTAAGACACTGAGAGTTTTATTTGCCCTAATATATTACAAGTAATGCAGTTCAGCTACCCACACGGTGGTATAAACCTTTGCTCTAAATGATTATCACTGTTTTTACTCAGTACAGGGCTCCCCACCTGTTTTATTTCTACTACAGCATTGATAACATGATTAGAAAAGGATAGCTTGTTGTCGAGAATAATGCAGAAACATATATGACAAAACTGTCTGTCCATGAGCATATGTTCCTATACCCCCTCTGTGGCCTGCATAGTATTCCACACATTAAAAAGTAGCTGTAGTTTACTTTATGACTGCATACATGTGCATAAAGTTGAAAAAAACAAACCAAGTCACACTCTAGTAAATTTAATGTAGCTCCACAAACTTAGCGCTTTCACCATCCACAAATGGCATCATCAGAGTTAATAGGAGCCATTAACAAAGACCATTTATACAAAAATTAATTACTCAACCACCAATAGTAATCAAGTACATCATCTTAAAGCTACATACACAAAAACACTAAAACACTAAAAATCATGTCATACAAACAATGAAATACATACATATTCCTACATAAATAATAAACCACTATCAAAGTAAAAAATACATTTATATATATTAATGTTCCACAGCCTGTTACGGGTGTAAACCAGAGGTGCCTAGTGGTACATATATGCATGGAGGTCTTCGTCAATCTTTCCCTCCAGATGGACGGGAGTATGCTATACCATGTAATAATGGCCATTACTAACCTGGTTTATCCTCAGCAGACACACAGATGGTTGGTGCCATTCAGTCAGTCAGTGGATGTCTATGGCACACTATGAAGCACCCTTATTTATAGCTACAGTGCCTTGTTTTAAGAATTTTAATGGCTACAGTTAGTGCTGGCTACAGTTAGTGTTATGCATAGCCATTTTCCTGTTTCTTCCCTGTATCCTGAGCAACAACCTTCCCCAATCAGATATGCACCTGATTATCAGCTGATGCTAGTGCTATGCACAGACCCTCCCTCCAACTGCATGATGTAGTCATGCGTCAAAATGATTCCCTATAACAAGTCCACAGTTTGTCCCTCATGAGATTTCTACTATACACAGATCCCCCCAGAAAACCACAAGAAGATGGTGCAGTACCATGTCAGTGTCCTGGGTTTCCAGTTACTGCTATGTCATCATGTCTGCCTCAGTGTTACTGACAACCACAGTGGTGTTTATTGTTTTCACCTGAGGTAGTTCATCAGATACAGCCACTTTTCTTAACTCTGTAAATCATTCTTTAACTCTGCAAAGTTGCAATTCTGCAGATTCTTTACTGAAATTTCTCTGTTTCACAGTTCCACACTAGCAAACAGTATTATACAAAATAGCACTAATGCCTTATATCTCAACAAGAGCCAGTAATTATTGTTGCTATGTTACAATGGTTCCTCTGTGGAATACATTGATCCATGACTGTTTCTGGTTGGACAATGAGTGTCTGTGCTTAATGTTCCTGTTGGTCTGGTTGCTATTCAAGGCATCTACCAGAAAAAGGTTACAACTAGCCAACAGACCCTTGCATCATCTGGGACAATACTGTGGATCACCAAACAGTCTGTGGCCTACTTCTCATCTTGGGGTTGGTGCTAACGTTTTGCTTCTGGTGAGAGAAGAAGTAAAGGACCATTGTATCCCAGCAGAGTAAAGCTGTGGTGGATCAGCACTATTAATAGCCAAGCAGTATCCATTCATGCTACTCCCCTCTTTTCATCATTCTTGAGAAGCTAATTCTTTGTTTTTAGTAAGTACTGCTTAATTTGTTTCTAACTTCAGAACCTTTGCCTAAATACTTCATCCTTAAATTTTCAGGGTCTACATATTAGTTCCCCCTCAAGTGTTTGGACATGCCCTGTACAGATGCAGACATTTTGAGTGACATTTTTTCTGCTTAAGCAGGATTGAAATTTCTCCAATACCTAGTTGCACACAGGACAACTAGTTTGCAGTGACAAGCATTGTCCCCAGAGTTGCAAATCAAATGCTCCTGATATAGCTTTATATTCCTCACTCCAGCTATCTAATCAATAAAAAAAGAGTCTGTTGCCATGGATATGAACTTTCCCACTATCGCCGTTATCAGCCATGGATGGCGCAGTGGTGCAGCTGTAGTGTTGTCGCTTCACAGCAAGAGGGTCTCCAGTTCGATTCTTGGCTGGGATGCCTTCTGTGCAGAGTCTGCATGTCCTCCCTGTGTTCATGTGGGTTTCCTCTGGGTGCTCCAGTTTCCTCTCACATTACAAAGACATGTGTCTGGAGTGTTTCCCCCTGGGCTTCCTCTGAAAATTGGCTTTGTTCCAACTCAAACTTTCCCAGTAAACAAATAATAAATAAAATAAATAAATACCAGCTTGGTGGATATGGGCATCCTGAAGCAATGTAGAAAGTAACTTGTGTTTACTGACAACTGGTTAATTCTCAAACAAACTGATATGGCATGGGAGAGATGTATTTATACAATGCCACTGGGGGAAAAGTTCTCATGAAAAAGTTCTCCTAATGTCAATAGTACACACACTGCACCCATTACACACAATTCAAAGCAAACATACAGACCCACATATGCTGAGGCACTTAAATGTAACCTTCCTAAACCACAAAGACCTCCTAGATGAAGTACACATAGGAAATACCCTCAGCAGTCCCAAATGCACTCTTTCAAAACAACACCCACATCAGCACAGAGCCAGATCTCATGGAGCTTCTACCTCTAAGCCCTTAAGGCAAGCTACCATGAAATCCAACATTCTGGTCATTGGAGATTCCATAGTGAGACACACTGATGATGCTTACCAGGGGCTAGGATCTGCCACATTACTTTTGCAGTCAGGTCATTGGACCACAAGTACTGATATAATTCAGTCATAGTCCATGTGGGAGTAAATGACCTGAGATGTACCTCCTTGGACTATATGAAGACAGACATCATGGAACTCTTGGAATATGTATCTCAGGCTGGTACGAGCCTAGCATCGAGCAGCATTTTACCTTGTTCAAGGATGAGGCCACAATATGAACAAAAAATGATTGACTTTAATAATTGGCTTAGTTTCTGGTGTCATTCTAAGGAAGTGCAATATGTATCAGCTTGGAAGGAGATGGTCAACAGACCATGCTGCTTTACTAGGGATGGTCTGCACCTGTCCCTTCTAGGCTTTTGAATATTTGCTAAAACATTGTCTTCCCCCCATAGTACCTTTTTAGGCAGTGCCAAACAGAAAGTACTTCTGACATAGCAAATCAAAACCCAGAAAATCTGAATGTATTACTGCTCAATGCTAGGAGTCTAAACATAAAATTCCACTCCTTAGAAGATCTCTTCACCCTAGAGAATGCTGATGTCTGTGAGTTCATTGAGACATGGTTTAAAGCCGCAGAGAGCACACCAACAGTGCAAGGTTATATTACCTTCCACATATTTAGACCAGCTACTACACAGGCAGGAAATAAAGGTGGAGGTGTCTTTATTTACATCAAAAATAAATATACGTCAAGGCTGGTCAAACAGGACAATGCACTTGAGCTGCTCCATGTTCAAATCACCATAGGCAAAGTCCAATATCGCTTCCTTATCAGCTATAGGCCCCCCACTATGATCCAGGAAAGCCATACCATGTATTTAAACTTATTAGAAACACTAACCATCCAAGCCAATACCATATTTATGGGCAACTTTAATTACCCCACTATTAACTGGGAATCCTATACAACACCAAACGTACTGGCACTGAGATTCATGGATTTTGTAAACACAAACTCCCTAAGCCAGACAGTCAATACACCTCACTAATATGGGAGAGTGTTGCACATCCTCTACTATAATGTCTTCTCTGGTAAGGTCAAACCACAACATGGTCTCCTTTGAAGTAAAAATAAAACCTGGACCCCAGCTAAACTTGGAATATTCAGGAACTACTCTAAGGCTAACCTCCTGCTATTAAGTGATAAATTTCAAGCCCCCATAAACCCTGAGAACACTGCTGCCTCTGCAGAACTGTTCACAGAAACACTGTACAAGCATGGTAATAGCTGCACAGGGCTCACTGTAAACACCAGGAAGAAGTATAGAACTAACTGATAAAACAAGCCAACCTGATGGAATTACAAAATCAATAAGCTATATAACAGAAGGAAGACAATCATGGCAAAAAATTAGGAGGTACAGCATCCAGCAGGATAAAAGCACTTTCATCAAACTAAAAATACATCTCAGAGGACAAAAAAGTCTACCAAAGTCAAATCTGAAGTGAATTTGGCCTCCCAGGCCAAGGACAACCACAAGCCGTTCTTTAGCTATATCCACAACCTCAAAGACAATACACAATTGTATGCAGAGCTCATTGTAAATGGAGCCACCTATACTGAGCCAGAAGATATAGCAAACCTACTGGCTAATAAATTCATCTCCAACTTTACCCCTCTCTCCCTCTAAACCTTCCCCCAGGAAATGCCAATAAATATAATTGCCCCCCTGCTATCACTAGGGAACAGGTCCTTAATGGTCTCTCTAAGGCCAATAACACTGCATTAATGGGTCCAGCTAATATCCCAGGATGCCTTCTAAATAGCAAGAAACATGATCTATCAGGACCTCTGGAAATGCTATTTAACTAAAGCTCCAAACAGGCTTTGTGTCTCATGAATTGAGAACAGCAACAGTCATCCCTCTGCATAGAGGTGGGCCATCTACAGACCCTGGAAACTACAGACCCATAAGTCTCACTAGTCTTATATGTAAAGCCATGGAAAGAATTATAATGGTAATGATCAATAATGACATAGGAAACTTCCAGATACTGGATCCAGCCCAGTTTGGTTTCATCAAGGGCAGGTCATGCCTACTCAACCCGGTGGATGTCTTTGATAAGGTCACCAAAGCAATGCATGAGGGCAGAATGGTTCACACTGCCTACCTTGACCTGGCCAAGTCATTTGACACAATACCCCACTTGGGCATCATTGACAAACTTAGGAGGTTAGGTACAAACTTGTATGTCACCCAGTGGATAGCCAATGGCTCACAGACAGGACCCAGGAAGTTAGAATTGAGAGTCCACATCTACAAAGAGGCCAGTCACAAGTAGAGTCCCTCAGGTATTAGTCCTTATTACCAGTCCTTTTGGCATTTACTTCTCTGAAGTCAAGGCCAATGTCAGTGGTTTCTGGCTGACTAAATTTGCAGATGATTGCAATTTAGGAGCTGTCATTGTATCCCACACTGACACAAATGTTCTCCAGGAGGGGCTGACACAGACAAATAACTGGTGTCAGAGCCATGGACTAAAACTAAATGCCAAGAAATACATAATAGTATCCTTCAGGGAATCATCCACTCCTCGAAACTATCATATTGACAACACACCCCTTAGAGCTGACCCAGTAGTCAGGGACTTAGGGACACACACACACACACATAGATAGTAATCTGGCCTTTGACCATCACGTGTCTACAGTTGTGAAGAAGTCATTCTATGTTGTGCAACTTATAAACAAAGGTATGACATCTAAGTCCAAGGAAGTCATTGTTCCACTGTATTCGGCATTCATTAGACCTATCATTGAGTACAATGCCCCCGTTGGTATGTACCTAACCAGGCATATCCAACAACTGGAATGTCCACAGAAATTCCTCACTAAAAGAATACAGGACTTAAGTAAAATGTCCTATGAAGACCACCTCAAGGCTCTATCCCTGTATTCTGTCTCCTACAGTCTTTTGAGGGGAGATCTATGCCTGGCATATAGGGCATTGTCAGACCCAAACAAAAAAACAACAAGACCAGTATCCAAAAGTTATTTAATAATCCTCTGACGTCTCGGCTTGTATGCCTTCACAGGAGAATACATAATATCCATTGCACTCCATATTTATAGTATACACATTAATCTAATTAAACAATAATTCTACTAATCACATATCATTTAATACAAAAAATTTAAAATAAAACTCTCCAACTAAAATCTACATTCATTCCTTGTGGTGCCAAGGTGTCAAATTTTAAAATATAAGTAGCTTCCTTATATAGAAGACTATTTTTAATATTCTTATACAAATAATTATCAGATACTTTTTCTAAAATTGTCCCTAATAAGCCCCCCCCCAACTGACTCTGATGTGCATAGTAAAAATGTTCTGCCACTGAATTAGACATCTTAATATTTTCAATGTCCCTAATGTGTTCCAATAATCTAACTTTAAAAGGTCTTTTCGTTTCACCAATATAAAACTTGTTACAGGGACAATTAAGCACATATATAATGCCCTCTGTATCACATCTAAAACATCCTTTAATACTGAACTTCCTCCCATTTATACTATCAAAGCTTGTTAACAATATGTCTGCAAGCTTTACATTTACCACAGACCTCAGTTCCCTGTTTCTTAGGCATGACATAAAGTTTAGACTCTTATTTCATTGTCAGACCCAACTCTGGTGGACCTCCTGCATATCCACAAAACAACCAGCACCATAATTACCTGTTCTAAAGACTTAAGCATTGCCTGTGATATAAATAGGACTTCCTGGAGAGACAGGTATATATCCCAGAGATTACCCCATCTCTGGAATAGACTCCCCATCCATGTGAAGCAGAGTTCCTCCCTAAACCAATTCAAATGCAATCTGGACAGCTGGATGGGGAACAGGAAATTCATCCTTGGTTTGGCACCTATGTCTCTAATGGACATAGGCAACCTGTAAATGGTTAATCTCCTAGGCCCTAGCTTGTAAATGTTTCATCTCCCAAGCCCCTGCTTACACTTATCAAGGGTATCAGAACTTGTCAGAGAATCGGGATGCATGGCTAGGCTTAAAAAGACCCTTGTGGTCATTAGCCTAGTAAACACCTATGAACTTATGAACCATTGTTTCTGAATCTGCCATGGAGTATTGCACTACCCATATATGATGGCAGTCCCATTATGCTCATGCATAGGGCATGTGCATGCCTGTAGCTATGGTGTAGCCCTGCTGCTTTGCACCATACCCATTTTTATTTCCACGGTGCAGCATTAGTAAGATACAGTAGTGCCACAGTGCAGTGTTACATTGTACTAAACATGATCTACACGTGTGTGTCTGTACATGTGGGAATACCATTTCCCTCCTCAAGTAGACCTAATGACCATGGCTACTTTGGGTGCTGTGGAATGCAGTTTTGTGTGTGTGTGTGTGTGTGTGTGTGTGTGTGTGTGTGTGTGTGTGTGTGTGTGTGTGTGTGTGTGTGTCAGGGATAGAAAGCTTTTCCTGTTCTTGTTCTTCTTGAACAGGGACATTCAGGAGTGCCTGTTAGGACAATATGGTGGGTGCCTGCTATGAGTTTGTCAGTGTGGTGAGTGATGCCACTGACATCATGTATTCTGGTATACTAAGCCAGTATCACTGAAGTGGTGGGAATCTGTGCATCCTTATCTAAGTTTACTGTGGGATTCAAAGATTAGGGTGAGAAAGACAGACAGAAATTAGATGTAAGAATGTTTTTAGCATTTTTAACAGTGCTATTGTTTTCTGGAGGAGTATGAGCTTAGCACAGCTGTATACTGCAGAAGCTAGGAACAAGTTTAATGGCAGTGAGATGTATATGTGAACTATGTTAGTCCCCTGTACAACAGTGGTTACATCCCTAACATACATGTGTAATTATTTGCCCACTGTGTCTTCCTTTTGCAGGTTTGCTTTTGGAAGAAAACAAGGTGAGGCCTCACTCACCTCAGTCTGTGCCAGCTGTAACTTCTGGTGCTGAGCTATTAGTGACTATCAAGGCTGCCCCCTGACAAGGATATAATGATTCCCTTGTTGGACATGACTTGGCAGAGTTCACTAATGTCCACCATGGCTGATTTTCAGGAAGAATGTGAAGCTTCTTCTGCTTAAAGTGGCTTTGAGGTGCTCTGCTCTCCTCTTTTGAAACAGTTGCTTAAGGCATTGTCCAGGTTTCCCAGCATCATTTCTAAAGGTTGGGGGTTGTTAGGGTGTAGTATTAAGTAGGTATCTGTTTTTGCAACATGAAGAAACTTCTGGTCACTAGAGGAGCATAGTACACAAATTATTTAAGTTCTGTTGAAAACATAAAATTGAAACATGAGAAATCTAATGTAAAGCTAGTCTCAATAAAATAAATACTGACCTATTTCTGTATCTAGTGATATATTTTCCATTTTACTTGTAATGTTGAGCTAGTAAAAAAGATCATTTATAAAGGCATAAAAGAATAGATATAAAAGAAATAATCCTCCAAAGGAGAACAGAATGTTAGAGTTGTTGTTCATAGCTTTTAGGTTCACAGGTGACAAGTGACTAACAGTCACTTGGGCCCTTTAAAGCCTAGGTGTGCAACCTAAATGTTACCAGCAAATTTGATTTATATTTGATTTATAGGGGCTGATTTGCTGACTGCCTCTGCCAATCAGAGACATGGGAGCTGTACCAGGGATAAATTTGTGATTACGCATCTACTGCTCCAAGTTGCACTTAAATGGGGATAGGAGAAACTGTGCTTCACATGGATGCAAAGCCTGTTTCATTTCAAAGAATGGGAATTCTCTGAGAAACATATATATCTCTCCAGCATATCCTATTTATTTTGCAAGTAAAATGTTGTTATTTTAATCTGATAGTTCTGATGCTGTTTTTTTTTTATTTATTTATTTTTTTTTTTTTTTATGGATGTGCAAAATATTCATCTAAACAGGTTCCAGGGATGCCCTGTCTTTTATGGGCCTGATGAAGACCAAGTACAGTGGTATGATGACCTCTCTGGACTTAGATGCCAAGGCTGGCATTGCTTATAATTTGAGCAACATAGAAGGATTTTCTTACTACCTTGGACACATGTTAGATGAAGACTAGGTTACTATCTACATGAGTTCCCAAATCCATGACTAGTGAATCAGCTTTTAAGGGTGTTTTATTGATGACATAATTCCCCAGGGTGGTAGACTTCCCAAATGGTACTATGTTAGATTTCTTGGTATTGAGTTTTAAGCTATGGCTTTGGCACCAAGCATTTGCCTGTATTAGACATTCCTGATGGGTGTTCTTGTCTTGAAGGGATTCAGTGACTGCACCCAATTTGCAATCATCTGCAAACTCGGTTAGCTAGAAGCCTTTGACATTGACTTTGGCATCTCAGAAGTAGATGTCAAAGAGGAGATGGCATAGGACAGAGCCCTGCAGGGCTCCACTGCTGACCAGACTCTTTGTGTAGGTGGCCTCACCAATTCTAACATCCTTGGTCCTGTCAGTGAGCCAGCTAGCTATCCAGTATGTTATAAAGGGCGTTATACCTAGTTCTATAAGTTAGTTGATATTGCCTAAGTAGGTTACTGTATCAAATGTCATAGTCAGATCTAGGTATGCAGCATGTACAGTTTTCCCCTCATTTATTGCCTTAGTGACCTTTTCAAAGTAATTCACCAGATTCAGTAAGCATGACCTTCCCTTGACAAAGCCAAACTGGGATGGATCCACTTACTTTAAGTACCAGGATTTGGGAACTAATAAAACATTATTGGACATTTTTACATAGAGAATTGTTACACAGAACTGTCTCTGATTTACCTTATGTGGCTTATAAGAGATGATCATGGGCTCACTGGTGAGTAAAGTATTAAGAAAAATACAAAACAATTACACTGAAGTAAAGAAAGACATTAGATATGTAAGACAGGATGAACATACGTTTTTTGTTGCAGAAATATGAGGAGTTATTAAAAAAATCCATTTATTGGACAGCGGGACTTCAATTCCAGAAGCTGATTGTAGAAGATACCGAGTGTAGCACTAATTCCCTTCCCCAGTGAGTTTCTTTTTTTTTTTCCAAACACCTTTATTAAATTATCACTTGTGACATAGGCAAATTTACATTCATATAAAAGTAATCAAACTATATTAACATAACATTATACTTCACATATATCGATATATATCATATAACCTAAGCAATATTATGTAAATTATTTTTTTAAACAAGAAACATCTTCATTAAATCATCACTTACTACATAGGCAATCATACATTTATATAAATGAAAACAAACCACACCAACACAATCCTTTTTCTTTTTTTACATCACAAACCACACTGACACACTCCCAGTTACAAACATTATACATCACTTATAATCCACCCAATCTTTCTCACTCAAATATTACATAGTTCATGTATGTCCTGCTGCCTTTTAGACCTCATTCGTCTCTTGCACTCTTAAACAGCTAGCCATTTTTTCTCATCAATGCAAAACGCCATACCCCAGTCTCTCTGGCTTTGGTCTCTATATTTAAAGCGTAGGTCATAACATATGTGACAGCAAGTTGGTTTCCCCACTCAAGGTATCCCTGGGCCATGGTCTCACTAATGGCCCAGGTTTCACTAGTAAAATCTAGAAATGCAGGACAATTCCCAATTTGTACTATGTGTTTTTACTCTAATTGTGTAAGCCAGAAACAAACATTACCCACTGATGGTGGGACTGAGGTAGACAGCAGAATTTATGTTGTACTTTTGGGGACTCCATCCTCTGTTGAATTTAAACCACCTCAGTTCCCTTTCATGCTCTACATGGGTTAATTAAGCCATCTTAAATGGATTTTCTCATAACACCCTATGGACAAGCTCAGCCATCCTCAAGATTCTTTAATCTTTTTTCCAACGGATTCTTTAATCTTGTGTTACTCAACTGTGGACTTCTCTCAATCCAAATATTTATTCTCCACATCTCACTTCAGGTACCCAAAGTGGCTTATATTATTGGATTGTACACCCTTTTTTCCATTTGTTTAACTCCTCTTCTGCCTTAAACTCATTGGGAATCTCCATGTTGTAGCACTTTGGCTGCTGAGAGTGCTGCTCAGGACCTTAAATGCATGTTCTGATCATTGACTTGTTAGACAGTGGCCATCCCTGGACCATTGAATAGAACACATATCCAACCCATCCTGATCTCCAGTCACATATACTTTCTTTGTTTTCTGACCTCTGAGTCATTCTTCATTCCATAAAGACTCCAGATGTTTATTCTTCCTTCTCCATGATGGAATACATGGGGGGTCTTTGGAATTCTTGCAATGTGAGAGGGTATTGAGGAGGAAATGCAAGGCTATAGGACCCTGCAGAAGAGACACATGATAGCTCTGTCCATCCATGCTTGCTGTTTTTTCTGTAGCAAGTTTCAATCAGGGAGTGATACAACACGGGATGTGCTCAGTGTCCCAGCCATCTGTTGTTCAGACTTCATCTGGCTGCCATTATTGCATTGCTCTCAGTCCAATAATCATAGATGCAGACCAACAGGTTGAAGACATGGAATCCCCATCTGGTCTGTCATCTAATGGTATAATTTAGGTAGGCCACAGACACCTAAAGCAAATCCTCCTGCCTCAGCAGCTCCCATCCCTCTTTGATCATTTCTAATTCAGTTTTAAGGCTAAATGCATAAATAAACCTGATTAACCATCCATACCCCTCTGTAATTGGTTCAATGCCGAGATTTCCCCTTGGCTAGCCATATTCAACTCTTCAGTTCCATATTGAGCATTTAATCTTCTCCCAGACTGGCAGAGGAACTAATCTAGTCAATTTTGATTATTGTGGTACAGTGTTACTGTATTTTCGATTGACAGGCTGTCTATAGATACTTTGTTACATTAATCTCATGTATTTGTGGATTAGAAAATATCATAAATATCCACTAAAAAGAGCAATACCTTTTAAAGTATCTGGTGAAGTCATATTTAAATGGGGAAAAGTTAATCTGCAACTGGATAATAAATGTTCAAGAACATTTGAACTGAGTGTGCTTTATTTTTTAAGTGAAGTCTTTTAGTACACATCATTAAAAGAATATTGGATAATTGTTTAAAATAATATTAGTATAGTACAGATGTGCAATTTATATAGTACCCTGACATAAGAATAAATGGAAATCAGCCCAGGAGGGGATGAAAGATACAAGCTGGAAAGAAGTAAAGGGAATAGAAGAATAGAAGTGAGGGACTGGTGAATGTTATACACATAGATACAGAAACACACAGATGCATACACAAAAACACATTATATCTATCTATGTATTGATATATATAGATAGAGATATAGATATAAAGCTATAGATGCATATATACATATTGGTTCAAAGAATACCCATATAGAAGATGGTCAAGTAAAGAGGTTCACACTAGGGTTGCCAACTTTACATGTCAAAAAATCTGGACATGAATGTGAAAGCAAAATGAGTGCAGTTTTAATGATACCTGCCATGCAAACTTTTGCTTAATACTGTTTAAATTTAACACAGACGTTCAAGCAATTATTATGATAAACAAATTTTCGCAATATCTATACTGTGGTATTATACAGTATGGTTTATGGATATACATTTGTGAAATGGATTTCTGCATAATGGTTTAAATAGTTTTTGCTTTCATTCAAGTCTGTCACTACAGGATTTTTAATGGGGACTACTTTCTGAAAGTCACTTTGCAATTCCAAAAACCTTGGCTATGACATCTAGGTTACGTTTATCAATTATGCAAGAAGATGGGCAACCTATCTCATCAGCCAGTTTATTCTTAACTTTTGTTAAAATATTTAAGTATGTGTACAAATTATACAGTAAATACTGAATAATATATACAACATCAGTGTTTTGCTGTTGGGGAGTACATGAAAAGTGCCAGTATAAAGGTGATTATTACAACAGTTGAGAATACACATCATCATTTTGCTGTGCATCTTCCCATTATAAAAAGTAAAGACTACTGCTCAGATAAAGGTCACAAATCTTATGTCATATCTTATGTCATGACATTATTAGTGCAACATGTGCACAAAACTCTTCTTGTTAGAAATCCTCTACACCCATGCACCATACCTCTCAACTGTACACATTCTTGCAGGATGTCCAGATTTTTATTTCACGTTTTTAGTCTTTTTCTCATAGAATTGTGGTTTTCTGGCAAATCACTGCCAAATCATTGAGGGCTGAAGTCAGAAAATAATGGCAGGCATTTGAGTTTCGGACTTCATACTGTTCTGAAAATTCATGGTAATGCAAAACCTGTTATTCTATCACCTTTCTAAGTTTGTAAAAGCAATATTTCAAAAGTGTCCCTATTTTTGGGCCTTTGTCCTCCCATTATTTATGGCTTTGTCCAGATTTCTTGCTCTAGGAGGTTGAGAGATATGTCATGCATGTCTATCCATATTGCAACTGCAGTCCTATCAGCTAATATAGAACTGTATTTGCTGATACAGCAAAAGCCAAGCAGCACAAATGTCTGAGCCCATCTGCAGCTGTTCCAAAGTAATCACAGAATTGCCTATATCTTCTCTGCTTTGGCTAATTAAAGCCATCATTTCCACCAAGTTGTAAATTTCTTTTGCTCACTAAAATTGTAAGCCATTTCTTTGCTAGCATATCTAGAAATGAGCAGTGGCCGATACTTGCTGAACTCATTGTAAGGACATGGGCTAGTATTTCCACAACCACCCACACCTGTCATACTGGAGGTAGCCATACTGCTAGCCATAACTTCACCCTCCACAAAAGTTCAAAATCATCTGGAAGCCAGAAGAACAAAAGAGCCAAAAAATGGCTTCACCTATGAAAGCCATAGCTTGTCGGCACCTGACAAAGTTTCTTAAAGCAGATGTCACATTAGGGAAACCAATTCATTGCTGTCCAAGTGTGACAAATTAAACATTTTTCTTTCCTTAGAGTTCACAGAAACACTTATACATACTCATGCAGTTAATGTATGTGAATATTCCTGCTAGGTAGATAATACATGCATAGGATCATAGGTAGAAGGTTACTAGGCTATTGGCCCTAAGGTCCTTATAAGCCTAGCCAAGAGTTTAGCCCATGTTTAGACAAATCAGCACCCAATGCCCCTGTCCAGCAGGGACATGGGTGGAATCCCAGGGGTATATTTTCTGTTTCCCATCCAGTTATCCAAGTTGCGCTTAAAAAGGGGTAAAGAGGTACTGTGCTTGATGTGGAGAGGGAGTCTATTCCACAGATGAGGGAGTCTCTGGGACACAAATCTGTCCCACCAACAACTCTTGTTAATGTCACAGAACAGGTTGAGGCCATGTGTTTAGGTTACTTTAGTGGAGCTTGACTTGCAGATATGCAGTTGTCCCTTCAAGGTGGGATCCATGATCGCCTTGTATGCCAAACAGAGGTCACCTCTGAGGAGTCTGTATGAAATTGAGTAGAGAGATAGGGCTTTTAGCCTGTCTGTTTATGGTAGATGTTTGAGGCCCTGGATTCTCCTGGTGAGGAACCTCTGTGGTCTCTCCAGCTGCTGCATGTGACCTCCTTGTCCCTGGATGAGATACCCTAACTTATGAGGTGGGCCATATAGAAGGCTTTCCGTACCATGGAAGCAACATGGTGGTCAAAAGTCAGTTTGCTATCAACCTGGGTGCCCAAATCCCTGACGACTGATTTAGTGCTTAGGACATTGTTATTAATGTGATTATTTGTGGGGGCATCAATCTCCCCAAAGGGGATGATGATGCATTTTTTGGTATTCAGTTTGAGGCCATGTTTCTGGCACCAGTCATTTGTCTGAGTGAGACCCTCTTGGAGGATGTACACATCACTAGGGGAACTGATGACCGCACCCGGCTTTCCGTCCTCTGCAAACTTGGTCAGCCATAGCCCACTGGTTTTGGCCTGCACCTCAGAAAAGTATATCCTAAATAACAGAGGCCCCAAGACTGAACCCTGGGGTACGCCATTTGTTATGGCTCTACTGCTTGAGGTGACTTCCCCTATTTTGACTGCACTGTGCCGGTTCGCTACCCATCTGGTAACATATGGATTGATGCCTAGTTGAGAAAGTTTATCTATTATGCCTGAGTGGGAAATAATGTCAAAGTAGATGGTGTGCACCATCTTCCCCTCATCCATGGCTTTGGTGACTCTCTCAAAGAAGTAGACCAAATTAAGCAGACATGACCTCCCCTCAATGAAGCCAAACTGTGTGGGATCAAGTGTTTGGAGGTTGCCAATGTCCTTGTTAATGACGTCCATGATAATCCATTCCATGGCCTTGCAGATCAGGCAAGTTAGGCTGATGGGTCTATAATTTCCCAGATCAGTGGACGCTCCACCTTTGTGTAAAGGGATGACAGCAGCTGTCCTCCACTCAGCACAGATGAAGCCAGTACACATGTTTTGGTTGAATAGGGTGCCAAATGGTACTGCAAGTTCCTACCTGAGTTCACATAGGATGCAGCCTGGGATGTTACTGGGTACCATGGAGGCTGTATTTTTTGCCTTTGAGAGAGCAGTGATGACCTGTTCCCTAGATATATAGGGAAGGGGGCAGGTACTGAGGATGCCCTGATTTACTCATGGGGGGACAGAGGGGTAAAGTTTTTCCTGAATCTGTTAGCCAGCAAGTTTGCTATATCTACAGCATTTGTATATGTGGTGTCCTTGACCACCAGTTCTGAACAGATCTGGGTGCTTCCATGAGGTTGTGGACATATGTGAAGAAGGCCTTATGACTGTCTCTAGTAGATGCCGCCAATTTGGCCTCAAAGTTTGCTTTGGAGGATTTCACTAGTGCTCTTATTTGCTTGTTCATGCTAAAGAGACATTGCTTCCAATTGGGCATCTGCTCCTTCTTGGTCTTGGTCAGCAATTTTATTCCTTTTGTTATAGAGTTTATTTATTGCAGAAGTCCACCAGACATATTTACTCTTCTTTGCGGAGGATGACTTAGTCCTGTTGGGTATTCCTGATTCCATGCCTCTATATAAATGCTTGTATAGTGCTTTGGTATAGTTTTGGATATTGGTGCCAGTTCCTACAGAGGGGGAGGGGGCTGTGAAGCTGTTTATACAATCCCTCAGGAGGCTGTAATCAGCTTTGGAGAAGTTGTGAACATTTACCATTTAAATAGTCACTACACAATCTATAATTGGTTGATGAAACAACATCTTCCCACCTATTTTCTTCTAGACTTAACTAAAAGTCATTTCCAACTTAAAAACTTTTGACAGCCAAGCATAAAAAAGACCCAGAAAAGTAGTGGCATAAGTTCTAAGTTGTCTTGCAATTCTTTTAGTTCAAGAAGGTCATCGAAGGACCCCACTCTTTGTCCCAAATCTACATGATCAATAACTAAAAATTTGAAATAATGGTCCTTATTTTCACTGAAATGCCTATATAAGGCATTCTTGGAGTCCTTTTTTTCCTATATCATAACATCACTTGCTTTTTCCTACATGAAAACACTTACAAAATTGATATAGAGCTAAATAAACAACAGTTTTGTATTACAATATTTTTTCTTTAATTTAATCACTCCGTACTTAACTAATTGTATACTATTTGTTTCAAAAATGTACTTACATTGAGTACAACTCCCACATTTTGCCATTTACTTTCCTGATTACCATTGGTCACCCTTTCTAATACGTTTTTCAAACAAGTGTCACTTTTGTATACTATAGATGGAACTGTACCCACAACCATTGTATAATCCAAATTGGTCTTAAAAATATTTCAGTTCTTTTCAGTAATACTTCTGATATCATAAACATCTTTGTTATAGGTTAATACAAGTGCCTTCCCAAAGCTAACATCTAAATTCTTTCTATTTTCACTCACAGGGAGGTAGAATTCCTATCAATACCCAATAAAAGGGTAAAATGACCATTTGCCCTCTTATTTTGTACTTCCTGAAAAAGTCAGCAGTTACACAACAGACAAGGTGGGCATAGTTGCTATTGAGTATATTGGAGTGAACATTTACATCAGTCCACAGAGTTTTTAAGGTTCACATTTAAGTATTACTGGGAAGAGATTGAGTTTTTAGATGTTATGGTGAGGAAATCAGATTTTGCTCATATAGTGACAAGCATTTATAGGAAATCTACTTGAAGAAATAATTTATCATATAAGAGTAGTATACATCCCAGGCATATTTCTCAAAATGTGATCAAGGGACAAGTGTATAGAGTTATGAGACTTCATAACGATGATCAACAGTTACAATTAGCACTTGAGTCACTGTAAAAAGATTTTCTAGACAGAGGTTATCAAAGGAAAGGATGTTGAGAGATGTATTACAGAAGCACTGAAAGAAAGAGGGGGTAAAATAAGCCCCTATTTTGCAGAAATAATGACTAGTGAAGACATTAGAATACTTGAAGGGACAGAGACACTTAGATTCCCTCTAACATATTCTTCAGATATTTATAAGGTGTGTGATATTATTAAAAGAAATTGGGACATTCTAGATACTGTAAAAGAACTGAGAAATGTTATAGACACAGTTCCTCATTTCTCTTTTAAAAATAATAAATATTTGAAAAGGCATTTATGTTATAATGCCTCTGCTTCTAGTAAGACAACAACATCAGTTAGGAAAGGTACTTACAAATGCAGGAATTGCACAGCCTGCAAATTTATTCATACAGGAATGAATTATGTACATCCACATATGAATTTTCAGATAGAAACAGATTTCTATGCTGATTGTAAGACTCAGAATATTGTCTATCTTAGTTATTGTATTATGTGTCCTGCCTTTTATATAAGTATGAGTAACAGACATTAGGAATAGTAAAGACATAAATGCTCTTGCCAAGCATGTTATGAGCCATGGTGCTGATCATAGTTTCAGGTTTTTAGTACCTGAAATAATCTCTGAGAATTTGGGGGGGGGACATAAGAAATCATACAGAATCCATTGAACAAAAATGGATTCTGTCTTTGAATGCAAAGCACTAGGGTTAAATGAGGTTGTCTCATTAAAACCATTTTTAAAAGCAAGACCAGTTAAACACTAATTTTAACTGTTGATTTATGCATTCCTTTTATAATGCTCTTGTATTTTTGGTGTTAGGAATTATATTTTAGAATGTCACATTGTTTATGTTTTTATGTTTGTCTTTTTCAGAGGTTTTAATTGATGAATGTTCATGGTGTTAATTGCGTTATTTTGTGGCTATTTAAATGCAGTATGTGTTTTTAGTAGTCAGTCTGATGAAGCGATTTGAAATACCATGAAAGCGCTTACTTTTTATGAATTAAAGTTTTTTTACTTGCCTTGCCTGTGGCTGTGTTGGTTTTGGTAACACCGTTTGTTTTTATTTGCTTTTTCTCTCTGTGTACCGTTCCATTTTCTTGCTTTTGTTTTTTTTTTTTGTTTTTGTTTGTTTCTTTTTATATTGGAGTGCTGTCTGTCATTCCTTTCAAAGGAACTCCTGAGTTGGGCAGTTGTGTCCTGAAAAAAAAAAAATCAAATGTCCCGCTGTTTTATCAAAAAGAAAAATCTAAATATTGCATCAGCTATAATATTGCATTTCAACAAATGACTTTGACAGAAAACAGTAAATGTGGCTACAATTAGGTGGCAGTGACTCTTTATTTTGGTAATAAAGTGGAATGAGTCTTTTGAGATGGTTGAGATCATGGCTTGACTAAATGTCTCATTTTAGCAGAAAATGTGCTTATGTATTGGTGCTTTATGTTAGGTGCAAGGATACTAATATTTGAACTTATTTCTTCTGGAAAATATGCTGTCCAGAAAAGGCAGACTCCATTTTCTGGAAAATGTCCATTAATTCTGGAGAGTCCACAAGAATTCTGGACAGTTGGCAACCCTATGGCCTTACTGGAATAAAACTCCAGGTTAAGTGATGAAAACAGGGCAGTTGACAGGAAGTATATAAACCCAGCTATCAACTCTTGATTCAGTGAAACACAGAAGTGATCTTTAGAAGGAGGGCAAGTCCAACACTCTCCAGTTTCCATGTTCTTTTTTATGGTTCAGGATCAATGAATGGGTTTGGTCAAATAGTCGTTTAATAAAAACAGCTCAAAAATTCTGGGAGGCGAGATATATATATATATATATATATATATATATATATATATATATATATATATATATATACATATATATTTATATATATAGACACACACACACACACACACACACACACACACACACATACACACACACACTCACACACACAATCAGGGAGACAAGATTGCATGTTATTCACTGCAAACCTAACATAACAACCCTTCCTTCATTGATTACAGTGCATCACAAAAGGATTCACTCAACCAAAAAAAAATCATCAAAACTACAATAATCACAAAAGAGCAAAAGCACTGCTTTTCTACTTTAATAGTCAGAGTGCTTCAGAACTACTTTCTCAGCAGCAATTATAATTGCATAAAAATCCAGTAATTACAGCTACAACATTTCCATTCTACTAAATATATTTCTCATAATCATTGCATGGAAAGGTGTAATGAACTACTCATTAACACCTATGTGGTGTGGAATGCCACACCTCTACCAGCCTAGCACATCTTGCATTTCACAGCATTTTCTGAAAAATAAACTTAAAAAGCATAAGATAAACTAATGTAAGTACTTTGTGAAAAATAAATGCTATTAAGACAGTACAAATAGTAGTGTTATCAGTAAGAAGTTTTCTTTACAGTGATAATAGTCAGTGCAGTCATAGTTTTTCCGTAAGTGCTATAATATATTACAAGGCATACAAACCCACATTTTTGCTACATTTTCATATCTTAGAAACTGTGCAACCTAGACATATATTTTTAAAGCATTTTTGTTAACCAGACATAATATTTTATATGACAAGAAATTCTTCTATGAGTGTATGCTTACTGAGATATTTACAGAAATATGAAAACATAGCCTTAATTCTGTAATTATCAAATTATCAATTATCAAACCTAATTTTCTTCAACGAGATCTAAGGTTTCACCTGGTGTCATGCAACAGTTTCCAAATAAGTTGTGTTTGAAGTGTTAAGTACATATGGAAACATTCATTAGTTTCATAATTATTTTCATAATTATTAACAAATAATTAGCAACATCTCAAGTACAGTGTGATATAAATAGACATTGACAATGAAGTTTCTTGTGTCCTACCATGGCATATCAAATCATATCTCTCAATAACATGTAGGGTAGGTTCATCATTATGAAAATATGAACATAAATATCAAAATACGTATAAATGGCAAACAACGATTCATTTTTCCTATTGTAGGACATCCTAGAAAAACAATCTTAGTGTAATTTTGTTAATTTCTCCTTGCCCTTTCTAATATCTCATATTATTAGCTGGTAAGACATTAAGTTAAAGAAGCCAGACCCCAAAAAGGTCTAGATGTCATAAGTAGCTATGGGTGTAAATGGAAATTTACAAAAAGCTGCTATAGGCTTGAATGAGTTAAACACTGCATACCACATTGAAATTGCTTTATATGTGGGGACCTACCCCATGCTTCAAAGCATGGAGGCTTTGTCCCCTTATTCCTTTAATTATGTACATTAACTCTACAGTTGTATAACCATACCAAAGGGAATTTGCTACTACTGTGATGTAGTCACTTACAATTCTGATGACTTGTGACATCTTCACAACCCATTAAGAACTAAGCACTTGACCGAGTATTTTAATACTATAAATCTCTCTCTCTTTCTCTTACTCTATGCATCCATCCACAACCTCTTTTTTCCCATTTTTGCACATGAAGTCAGGGTATCATGTCAACAGTAACAAGTGTCTAGAGCCAAGGTTCACACTACCGGGTGGCTAGCCCTGCCGTGGTTGTTCTTCATACCAAATCACTTTCACATGCACTCACCTCTGGCCAATTAAAAGTGCCCAACCTATCTACTGCATGTCTTTGTAATATGTAAGGTAACCAGAGCTTGTAGAGGAAACCCAGGGAATCACGGGGACAGGGTAGACATGCAGACTCCACACAAAAGGCACCCCTACCAAGAATCGAACCGAGGAACCTCTTGCCATGAGGAAACATTGCCATCTATTGTGCCACAAATTATATATGTATATACATTTGTAGAGTCAGTTTGTCAGCAGACAAACTGTTTAGGCCTTATGGTCAGTCATCTCTCGTTGACCATATTAAATGGCGATTTAAATTAGTGGGGATTAGTAAGTGTCTCTTCTTCTTCACTGCTATAAAATCTCACAGTAAGATATTAGGGCTATGTCTGTCACTGATGAACAATCACTGGACTAGGAGACAGGAGTCAAAGCAAAGCAAACACACTCTACCAGACACACACACACACACACACACACACACACACACACACACACACACACATATATATATAGATGTAGATATAGATATATTAAGACACATCGTAACACTGCGTAAATTAAGCACTCCTTTCCTTTATGTAGGTCAGTTGAAACCAAAGCAGCAACTTGCAGTTTCACACAGCAGCTTTTTCATTGCTGATCTAAATACAATTGACATTCAGATACATATATTGTAAAACATGTGAAAAGCAGCTGATCATTTCAAAATACACCAATTGCAGCCCGCTGATAATTAGCCAGTATAAATGCATACAGTATATAGACATATAAAAGATACCAGTTGCTCCATCTGGTGGATATCAACAGTAATTTCTTGTTTTTAAAAAGGAATGTGTGTTGCAAATTTAAGACTGGGGTTGAAATAAAATAAGTATCAATATTAATTTAGGTAAAAAGCCTTATAAACAAGGCCAAAGTACTATACATTTACATTCAGACTGAAGTGAACCTAAAACCCCAAACGCAGTTCTAGCATAGGATTACGAAGTGTCATTAGGTCTGGTAGACTCAAAGGGTTTAAATTCAGGATCCAGTGCTTCTCCTGACCACATAAAATCCATCATCTTCCTGTAATGAAAAGGGATATTCTTATAATCCTGTCTGTTGCAATGAAAGTGAAAGGTGCAGTGAGATGTGTTGACGTATATCCAAAAGAGCACTCCAGTCTCTGTGGTACCTTACCTCAGTGAAATGTAAAGCTATTCTTTGCTTCCAGGAATGTGATGTATGACCCAAATAAGAAGCTCCATATTTGCAGACCACCATGTAGAACCCTAGTCAGTACTACATGTAATCAAATATCTAATCTCAAAGGTTTTTTTTTCTGTATTTACAGATGTAAAACATTTGGTTTTACAAATAGACTTGCAGTAGGTGCATATGCCACAGGGCTTACATCCCTTGGGCGGTTCCATCTCAGTTTATATCAGCCCTTGTACACTTATTTATTTTTTTTCCTTTTGTAACTGGAGAAATATTGATCAATTCTCTTTCCCTTATTATGAATAACTTTATATTCAGAAGTCATGATGTTTGTGAAAAACCTGTTACTTGTTAAAATGTAGCATCACTTATTGAGCATTCCTTTTATCTTATAACACAGCCAAATGCTTTGGAGACTAACAGACAAAGCTCTAGCTCTGAACAATATTTTTATGTCATCAGAGAATAACTAAAAACACAAGTGTTTTCACTGCACTTGCACTTGTTCAGGTGTAATAAATAAAGCATAAAAATAGCCATCTGAATAAAAAATATCCTAAATCACATGACATTGCAATAACGAATTAAAAATTTCAACCCTCTGGCTTTAAGAACAAGAACTCTGCTAACCAGGAGACTTCATAGTATTAAGCTTAATAATCCAGTTCCTTTCTGCTTGTTCAGTGATATTTAATAAATCACCCCTCTTACATTTATTTATTTATTTTATTTTACATTTGTTGACTGAGCTGGTCCAACTGGATATATGTCCATTTTCAGTGGAGGCCCGGGAAGAAAAGCTCCTCACTTCAGAATAGTATATACAAGACATAGTTACATTGTAAATTTTTGTCTATTATACAGTTACTTTCCTTTTGACATATGAGTATCATGATTCCTATTAAAAGAGAGCTAAGGATGTAGGTACAAAGATGACTAAAAATGTAGGACAATATTAATAGTACAGTAAACAGTAAATGTTTAAAACAATATAAGCAAAAAGCACACTAATTGAGCAATAAAGTCACACACACATTATTTGCTAGTAAACTATGTAAGCTAAAAGTACACTGTTGAGCAATAAAGTCACAAATATGTTGTTTGCTAGTATAAGATAGTTATTTAGAATAGAAGACTATTACTAAGTATAGTGACATGCCCAGTATTGTTAGTATGGGATTAACTAGCTTATGCTGGTATGTAGAGAAATGTCAGGATGCAAATATAGTAGTTAGTCTGGATTAGCACAGGGGCATAACCAGTGAGATTTAAGATATGTTTTAAGTTTGGTTTTAAATAAGGGAGCTGAGGATATGGAGGTTAGGTGATCAGGGAGGGTGTTCCAGGTTTTTCCTACTGCGTTAGAGAACAGAGAGTCACCAGCCAGATTGTTGGTTTTATTTGAACTAGTAATTTGTTTGATGAGCGCAAGGACTTTAGGTTATTGTAGGGGAAGATTAGGTTAGTGAGTATACATATAACCAAAAATGTAAAATTATGTCCCATATCAATATCTATAATATGTTTAGAAAGACCATTCAAAGAATTACAATTCTTAAGTCATATAAATGATGTCTGAGACTTACATTTAGTTGTATGATTGTCTTTCCTACATAATAAAATTTAAATTTATGGCAAATTGCAATATATATCAAATTACTGGTGTCGTACGCATATCTCAACTGTAGAGATTTTCGCAGAATGTCCAGATTTTTTCCTCATATTTTTGGTGTGTTCCTCTTAAAATCTGTACTTTTCTGGCAAATAGCTGAGGACTGACGTCATTAAATAATGACAAACATTTCTGTTTAAGACTCCACATCCTTCAGAAAAATTAATGGTAATGCAAAACCTATTATTCTATCAACTTTCTAAGTTTGTAAGAGCAATATTTAAAATCTGTCCCTATTTGTCCCCCCATCATTTTCGGCTTTGTCCAGATTTTTTGCTCTAAGAGGTTGAGAGGTATATGTTGCGTAAAAAACAAGCGTATATCTAAACCAATATGATGTACATATAAAATCATTATTCTTGGAAATATAAGGGCTGCAATTAGTTATAGCAAGGCAATGTTCCTTTACTTCATAGGTTTTTACTAAGCTAATGACCACAAGAGTCTTTATAAGCCTAGCTGTGCAACCCAGCCTAGTTTTGCCCTTGAGTACCTTGGACACTTATATGGTGGGGTATGTTAATAAGGAGGTAACTAAGGGTTATGTGGAGGGTATATTAGTTGGGGATTAATTTACTTACTGTCGGCTTCTCTCCATCAGAGACATGGTGGCCAGACTGGGAGGTGAATTTGCAATTTCCTATCCAATGATCAAGGTTTCCTTTGAATAGGGTCAGGGATGAACTCTGCTTCACATGAATGGGGAGCTTATTGAATAGCAAGGGAATCCTTTGGTACACATACTGGTCTCTCCAGCATGTTCTGTTTATGTAGCAGGCAAAATTCAGGTCCTTGAATCTAGTGTTTCTGGTGCTGTTTGTTCTGCAGATGTGCAAGAGATCCATCAGAGCTGTATCTGATGATGTCTCATATGCCAAGCATATATCACATCACAGTAACCCATAGTCAAAGTCAAAAGTCAAAGTCAAAGTAAACTTTATTGTCGTTCAGAAATCACACGTGCAAAAACTGAGCGAAATTCTGTGTTTCAGGACTCAACGTGCAGAAAATATATAGACTATTTTCACAGATATTTGCACAGATAACACTTAGCTATTACATCATGGACATGCAGGTAGACAGACTAATACTACACATAATTAGAAACACATTTTAACACTTTTCACAGTGACCACTTACTTGCATGAGACTTTAGTATTGCACAGGTACTTGGTTAAGACATTGCACTGATCCTTGCACAGAGAGAGACATTTAAGTATTGCAGTGTGAAGATTAGAGTATTGCACTATGGACCTTAAAGTATTGTACTATGGTCAATTGATGATTTTGTAACATGTATTGCACTGAAAGAAGAGATATTTTACTGCATAGCTACTGCTCTAGATGGCCTATAATTAAACAGTCAGGGTGAATATTGCGCTAAGTATCAGATGAGAATGGTAACCAGGTTAATGCACAATATGAGACAAGCTAGACAAGCTACTACAGTTTCTACTGACCCAGATGGCCATCGTGGAGCATAGTTGTTACTAGAGTTCAGAGAGTTCATAGGAGACTGAGTACAGAGATACAGCCTTAAGGTGATCTGTGTAGGACAGGGTATTCATATCAAGCTGATCTGTGTAAGACATACTCTAGATTCTTTTGGTGAGGAACCTTTGAAGGTGTTATAACTGTTGTAAGTAGCTTGTTAGGTACTTGCCAACATGACAAAGGGGACATTATACTTGACTGGCCTGATTAGGGCTGAGTAGAGTGGTACTTTAACTTCTTTGGACTTGAATGCCACACCTTTCCTTATAAGTTGGGAGACACAGAATGATTTTCTGAATATCTTGGCTGTATGTTGATCAAAGCCCAGATTACTGTCTACATATTTTCCCAGATCCCTAAGTACCTGGTCTACTCATAAAGGTGTTTCATCAATGGAGTAATTAGCTTGGGTGGATGATTTCCCAAAGGGAACTATATTCCATTTCTTTTTTTTTTAAAACAACTTTATTATTTTAACATACAAAATAAATATCATAACAATCTTATATAAGCAGTTAAAATATAAAAATGGTTATAACATTTGATAAAACAACCAAAGTATTTACAAAGACATCCACTACAAATTAAATCAATTAATTAAACTGTAACATCTTACCAATAAAACTAAGACTTTTTTAACAGATTTTGTAAAGTATCCCACATATTATAGTAAGACATTTTTCTTGTGGTTCTTGACTTTATTGTCATTAGTTCCATATGACACACTTCAGTCATAACATTTTTAAATTCATTAAATGAAGGAGGAGTATCTGAAATCCAATTTCTGGTTATTATTCTTCTAGCCACTGCTAGAATAGACCATAATAAGGGAAGTTTAACTTTTTTAACACTTTTAGGAACAGGGGTGTTAAATAATATAAGTGATTTAGAGACTATGAAATTATCAGTGAAAAGAGCCTGCAAAAAATCATTGATTAACTTCCAATAATCCTTCAATTTTATACAGTCATAAAACATGTGTGCCCAATCTGCATTTATTTCTACATTACATTTTTTGCATATGTTGTCTTTATTGTTTATTTTATTCATCATTAAGGGAGTATAGAAAGATCTATGTAGAAATTTCCAGGTAAAAAGTCTCCAATTAATGGAAGAAGTAGTTTTATAAGCAGATTCCAATATATATTGTTTATCTTGTTGTTTTGGAGATTCACCATTAATGGAAATAAAATAATTCCAGTAAGTATCTGAGTTGTAATGAGTTTCATCTCTAATAATTTTATGTATGTGTGAGAGCTTACCTTTATCAGAAACCCTATGTTGCAAATTTAATATCAAGTAGTCAATCAAAATAGGGACAGATTCTTTAACTGTTAAGGACATTAAATCAAGTTTATTAATAAGATGTTGTCTAAAAGTCTGAATCTCTAAAAAACATGTTTCTCTCAAATCAAATTCTTGCTTTAAGAAATCCAAATTTTTTGCTTTATTGTCAGACAGCAACTGATACCAATACTTTAAATCATTCTCTGTGACTAGAAGAATTCTTTCAGAGGTGGAAGATAAAAGAATACCTTGTGTATGCATTATAGGGAATAAAATAAAATTCCATTCCTTATATTTAGGATGCATAAATATAAAATTACGATAACTAATAATAATATTTAATGGGTAACTAGCTATATATTTTGGTGTAATAGATGAGGTACAAAATTCTTTTAGTAACCATAACATGGGATTGTTTACAAAGGTATTTCTGTGTATTAATGATATTTTCGTGACATGAACACTAATTATTTCCCAATATTGCTTACATTTTGCAACATATAACTGATCCATTAGCAAAGTAATAACTTTTATAATAGAAGAGATAGCATATAAATTAAAGTCTGGAAATGAAATGCCCCCTTGAGACCAACTATTAGTATGTTTCTTTAATGCAATCCTAGGTCTATTAGGTGCCCATAAGAAATTTAACATTTGTGAATTCAATTTCTTAATAATTATTTTTGTAGGTGGGAGTATCATTGATTGTATTATGTATAATATCTTTGGGAATATTATCATTTTAATAATTGTGAGTCTCTCTTCCATGGTAAAAAACATATTGTTCCAGCTATTGAAAAGATTTTGTATATTATGAAGACAGTTATTATAGTTATTATGTATAGTGGATTTGATATCTTTAGTTAATATTATGCCTAAATAAGTTATCTGACCTGAATTGGGTATATATTTGTGAAAATCATTAGTGAGGACATTTTTCCGTGCATATATTGGTAATATTTTAGTTTTTTCTTCATTAAATATCAAACCAGAAATATTCTTGAAATCTGTCATCATATCAAATAATGACCGCATAGAAGAATTTGTTCCTGCTGTCGTAATTAGAACATCATCTGCAAAAAGTTGAATTTTAGATATTGTATTTTCATCTATATCAAATCCCTCTAAATCAGTGCTGTTTCTAATCAAATTAGCCCAAGGCTCCATTATTAAAGCAAATAATAATGGTGAAAGTGGACACCCTTGTTTTGTACCTTTTAATATGGGTATTTTTTGTGAGATATATGTTCCTATCTTAATGTAGGCCAATGCTCCTTTATATAGACGTTCAATTAAATTTACAAATGTATCAGAGAAATTTGTACACTTCAATAGGATAAACAAGTAGTCCCAGCTTACTGAGTCAAATGCTGAACTTATATCAAGACTAATAAGTGTTTAGTCTTTTTTTTTTTCTGTTTGCATAATCAATTAGCGTTAAAGTTCTCCTTATATTATCAAAAGTATTTCTATTTATAATAAAGCCAGTCTGATCTATATCTATTATACCTGGAATAATTGTCTTTAACCTATCAGCAAAAATATTCATGAACATTTTATAATCAACATTAAGTAATGAAATAGGTCTATATGATGTGCATCTAGTTGGATCTTTATTGGGTTTTAAAATTGGTGAAATAAATGTGTATTGCCAAGATGGGGGAATTAATAATTCATTTTGAGCTGAAATGAAAACCTTATGTATTAATGAGTAAGCACTCTTAGGAAGAATTTTATAAATCTCCGGAATAATACCATCATTACCTGGTGCTTTGTTTGATTTAAGTTTGTTTATTTGTGTGATAACCTCTGTATATGAAATATTTTTATCTATTAATTTAGTCTGATGTTTATTAAGTTTTTTGTTCATGTTCGTAGTTATAAAATTCTTTATTTTATCTTTAGAATCCATATTAATGTTATTGTGGTTAATTTTATGAAAGTGATTTCTAAATTCATCTAATATTTCTGGTAAACTAGAAACATTCTTCTTTCTCCCTGGAGAGAAAATTTCTTTGATGTGATTTTGTTTATTCAGCCTTTTTGTTTTATTTTTAAGTCTATGTAAGTATTTGGGACTTATTGAGTAGGATAAAAATTTATATTTCTCTAATGTTATTTTGACTTTATGACTTAAAATTTCTTTGTATTTCTCATTTAATTTATTTATTTTCTCGATGACTTTTTTATCCATAATATTTTCTTTATTGTTATGTTTGTATAAGTCTAATTTGTTTTGAATGTCTATTAATTCCTTGTCCCAAGATTTCCTTTTATTATTATACCATCTGATGCTTTGTCCATATAAATATGATTTTAGAGCATCCCAAATGTGGATTATGGAGACATCAGGTGTAGTGTTTAAGTCTAAGAAATGTTGCACCTCAGTAAGTATATAATCTTTATAGTCCTTTAGTTGAGTTAAGTATGCTGGTATTCTTTTGATCTGAACATAATAAGTACTATTTACCTTGAATTCAAAGACAATTGAATTATGGTCTGATATAGGACATGAAATAATCTTGGAATTAATTAGGTCTGTTACCAGTTGGTTAGAAATAAAGACTCTATCAATTCTTGAATAAGTTTTATATCTATTGGAAAAAAAAGTGTATGGTAATGATTTAGAATCTATCTGATTATTAATATCATTCAAATGATATAAATTAATGAAGTCCTTCAAATGTTTTGCATTAGATGTGATTTTCCTTTCTCCTATAGTAGTAGTATCTTTTTCATGTAGAATACAATTAAAATCACCTGCTAAAATAATATCTCCTATAGAAAATGAAATAATCTTATTGAGATGCTGTTTCACTGTGTTAGTGCCAATTCCTGGAATCCAATATACATTAATTAATGTATATACTTTCCCATTAATCTGTATTGTTACCATACAAAACATTCCTTTATCATCTTTATAAGACTTAATGGTTTTAGGTATGGGCATATTTTTGTTCCACAAGATAGTCACTCCTCTTTTTTTCTGTATGTGTTCTGAGCTAACCAAGACTGTATATTTATTAGTGGCTAATTTATCTACATCCTTTTTCAGGAGATGTGTTTCTTGAAGGAATATTAAATTGGCTCTATGCAAATTAATATATCTCATTAAACTTGCCCTTTTACATGGGTTATTCAATCCATTAATGTTTAAAGAAATTCCTTTTAGAGTTACCATTTAACTTTTATAAATATATAAAACATATAATCATATTAACATTTACTAATATAAGTATTATTATGTCTCCTCCTATAAGTGTACTATTAATTATATTTGTCTTTAATGAAAATCTTATGGAATTTAGTGTAATTTTAACTTTTATTCGTAGTGACAATGAGTTTATAAAATATGATGTGGATGTCAAAACTATATACATACAACAATAATCAGGTGAAAATATTGTTTGGATCAAACAATGCACCCAGCCTGGAGTTAAGAACTCCAACTTCGAGTAGCAAATACCACTCAAGTTATCCCCCTATCTAAAGCAGCAATACTCCAGCTGCCACCAAATTAATTTAATACTAACTATTATTGACTAAAGTTAACCTCATTTAATTTGATTATCTATTATAACAAGGCTAAACAATTTATATAACAACTTCACATAAACATATAAAACATTTAAAAACAACTAATATTACTATGTACATCTATTCTATATAATAAACACATAATCATAATAGCATTCTAAGCATCTTGATAGTGGGAGCAGAGAAGAGAGAGAAAAAAATATATATACCTTTATGATAGTTTAATAAAAGTCTGTAACGATAAGTTCTTATTATATGCTTTACGTTCATTTGAATTCAATAACATTTGTTACCTCAGACTATTATAACTCATACATTACTTATATTAGGGTATTCCCTCTTTCTGCCATAGCAATACAGTTGATAGCTTTAAAACTTTAAATTACTTGCACTAAAAGCTTCCTTCTCATATTTATTGTTGCCATTTAAATAAAATGATTATTCTCATGTATAAGTTAAAAGAACATACTACACAGCAATATTGATCCCTAGTTATACTTAAATCACTGTGATGAAAGCCATCTGTATCTTATCTTATATATCTGAACTGCAGCTTCAAAATGTGTCACATGACATTTTCTTCAGAAATAAATCATAATGATGCACATACTTGTCTGTTAGTCATGACAAATGAATTATAACAATATATATCTTTAAATCATAAGCATCTATATGCATTAGAGTGCAGCAGTCATATAAGCTTTCAAAAACATGTGTGCATGTGTTTTACCTTCTATGTCTTCTAAAATATCACCTTTGTTTACTATGACATATTAAGTCACTTAAAATCATTATAACTTTTATATTTTATAAGTTACATCTTAAATAAGTAAATTAATATAAAGAAAAACTCACATTTAGATGTCATAAAGTTTGTTTTTCATCACAATATCGCAAAGACAGTTGTTCTACTTCCTGAAACAGTTTATTTCTTGAATCTGCAATGTGCCAGTGTGAAGCCAGGGGTCAAAGTTCAAAATGGCTGCTTTCAGCTTCTCAGCGTGTTTTCTGGATGTTGAAGCTTTTAAAACAACTCGAGGACACTATTCATGAGGGTACCCACATCCCAAATTGTCTCCCATAACATTCTGGTGGGAATTTTGATAAAAGTATGTGACTAACATTCATTTTGTAATACAAATGGATCTAAGCAGTGCAAAACCCTCTCGAAGCACTTCACAAGTCATAGAAGTCTCAGTGATAGTGAAACCAAGCCTCCAATTGTTTAACATAAACACAACTTATTTTTATATGCACCATTTTCATTTTTCACTCAGGGCTTGTTACATACCTATAACAGTATTATCAGAAGCATACTATCTTATAAGTAAGAGAGAAAGAGAGAGAGAAAAAAAAGGGTACCTACAAAGATATTTTACTTGCTGTATATTTTAATAAAGTAAAACCTGAAACATATTACTTTCAACTGCTTTAGTTCTAGTTAACAGCAGTTATATCATGACATATTATTTGATGTCATGTATTTAAGCAATTTAGTCATGGTAAAATATATAGCAGCAGTATTTAAACAGCATTAATAATTTTAAAGATATAATAGATTATTTTTCCTCTTATTTCCTTCTTTTCATTCTGCTCTTCTCCCTGCCCTCCCCCACCTTCTTTAAATGTTTAGTTTAAAGAGAATGCCATTATTTAAAACAAGGAAAAAAGAAATGTATCAAATTACTAACCTTAGGTCTCTTTATCACAAAAGAGAGACAAATTGATTCACATCAGGTTATTTGTTCCTCAGGAAGTTTGATTATTTATAAAACAGAATTAATTTCTTGCACATAAAAATAACTTTGAACAAATCCATAAGATATTTGTGGTTTTCTTGTAAATATAGTAACTGTAATTAAAGATTTCATAGAAATCTAAAACATGTCATTTGTTTTTTAGTCTTTTTTTGTTTCTCTGAAGTCTTCCAAGAAGTTCCAGTTGCCATTCTCTTTAACGAAGGACTTGCCCATTCCATATCTTCTATTTTATCTAATATTTTATTTTTTTTAATATGCAGCAAAGCAGAGTCCAGGTCTTCAAAAATTCTAGGGCCATCAGGTAAAAAGATTTTTAGTTTGGAAGGAAATAAAAGATGAGTTTTGAACTGTGCTTTCTTGAGTTCTCTTATTAATGGTAAAAAGACTTTTCTTTTTGATATTACCAAGGAAGAATAGTCATTGTCAAAGTGCACAGTTGCTTCATTAATTTTTATAGGTGCTTTAGCCCATGCAGACTTTAATACCATCTCCTTGTCATAAGATGATATAAATCTTACAATAACTGATCTAGGATACTTTTTGTTTATATTAGAGTTAGATAAAGACCTATGGACTCTTTCAATACCAAAAGAAAATGCTTCTGACAGATCTAAAGTTTTAGGAAGCCAAGTATTTAAAAAAGATGTAATGTTGTTACCTTCTATATTTTCTGGCAGTCCAAAAATTCTTATATTATTGCGTCTGGATCTGTTTTCCAGGTCATCTAGTTTGGCTTGTAGGTGTGTATTCTGTTTCAATAAGAATTCAATGTTTATTTCTTCTTCCTTAATTCTGTTGTCCATATCATTTAGTGTCTCTTCTATACCTGTAATCTGAGCTTTTTGGTATTGTAAATCCTGATGTAGCAAATCCATTTGTTTTGTGTTTTTCTCTATAAAGTTATCAATTTTAACATCCAGTCTGTCCATTTTAGTTGTTAGTTGCTGAATAGTTGATAGTAAAGATTGAAGCTCTTTCTTAATGCTGGAATCCTGACTGTTAGCCTTGCTGGAACTCATTCTGAAGGGAAGTGATGAAAGAGAAATTTCCAAATAGATTTCTGACAGGAAAGTTAGTCAAATTTTCTTTCTTTTTTAGATATTATTCAAGATACTAATATTCCAAACGTTTTTAGAAAGAAAATTATTACATTAGTTGAATTTTGAAGTAATAATTTCCTGTCAATGTAGTTATGTTGGTGGAGCTGAAGAAAACTGCTGCTATCCTGTGTTCATCCTTGGCCACGCCTATATTGCATTTCTTTTTTTTTTTTAAACAGGTTTATTGTTTTAACATACAAGAGAAATATCATAACAATTTTATACAAGTAATTAAAAATAGATATGATTATAACATTCAACAAAACAACTAAAGTATTTACAAAGACATCCACTACAATCAGATCAATTAATTAAACTAAAATACCATGCTATTGAAATTAGGATTTTTTTAACAAATTTTGTAAATTATCCCATACAATATAATAAGATGTTTTTCTAGTTGTTCTTGACCTAATTGTGTTTATTTCCATATGGCACACTATATTCATAACATTTTTAAATTCATTGAATGAAGGAGGTGTATCTGAAATCCAATTTCTGGTTATTATTTTCCTAGCCACTGCTAGAATAGACCATAACAAGGGAAGCTTAACCTTTTTAACACTCTGAGGTACAGGTGTGTTGAATAATATAAGAGATTTAGAAATAATGAAATTATCTGTAAAAAGAGCCTGCAAAAATTCATTAACTGACTTCCAGTATTCTTTCAATTTTATACAGTCATAAAGCATATGAGCCCAGTCAGCATTAATTTCTACATTACATCTCTTACATAGATTATCTTTATTATTTATTTTATTCATCATCAAAGGTGTATAAACAGATCTATGTAAAAATTTCCATGTATAAAGTCTCCAGACAATGGAAGACGTAGTTCTATAGGCAGATTCCAATATATATTGTTTATCTTGTTGATTTGGTGGGTCCCCATTAATAGAAGTGAAATAATTCCAGTATGTATCTACACTGTAAAAAGTTTCTTGTCTGATAATTTTATGTATGTATGAAAGTTTACCTTTATCAGAAACTTTATGTTGTAAATTTAATATCAAGTAATCAATCAGTGTTGGAATAGATTCTTTAACTGTTATAGACATTAGATCTATTCTATCAATGAGATGTTGTCTAAAGGTCTGAACCTCTAACCAGCAAGTTTCTCTTAGATCAAATTCTTGTTTTAAGAAATCTAGATTTTTAACTTTATTATCAGATATCAACTGATACCAGTACTTTAGATCATTATCTATAGCTAAATGAGTTCCTTTAGAAGTAGATGACAAAAGCATACCCTGAGTATACATTATAGGAATATAATAAAATTCCATTCCCTATACTTAGGGTGCATGAATATAAAGTTACGATAGCTAATAATAATATTTAATGGGTAACAAACCATATGTTTAGGTGTAATAGGTGAAGTACAAAATTCCTTTAGTAACCATAACATGGAGTTATTTACAATCATATTTTTATGTGTTAAGGAGATTTTCATGAAGTGCATACTAATTAGCTCCCAATAATCTTTTCATTTTGTGACATATGACTGATCTATTAATAAAGTAATAACTTTTACAATAGAAGAGATAGTATATAAATTAAAGTCTGGAAAAGAAATACCCCCTTGAGACTAGCTATTAGTATGTTTCTTTAATGCAATCCTAGGTCTATTAGGTGCCCATAGGAAATTTAACATTAGTGTATTCAGTTTCTTGATAATTATTTTTGTAGGTGGAAGTATTATTGATTGTATTAAGTATAAAATCTTGGGGAATATTATCATTTTAATAATTGTAAGTCTCTCCTCCATAGTAAAAAACATATTATTCCAGGTATTAAAAAGATTTTGTATATTAAGAAAACAGGTATTATAATTATTATATATAATAGATTTAATATCTTTAGATAGTATTATACCTAAATAAGTTATCTGACCTGAATTGGGTACATATTTAGTAAAATCACTAATGAGAATATTTTTTCGTGTATATTTGGGTAGTATTTTAGTTTTTTCTTCATTGAATATTAAACCAGAAATACTTTTAAAATTCATCATTTTATCAAATAGAGACTGCATAGAAGAATTAGATCCTGCTGATGTAATTAGAACATCATCTGCAAAAAGTTGAATTTTGGATGTTGTATTTTCAACTAGGCGTTGTATTTTCATTAGGGCGGCGCAGTGGTGCAGCGGTTAATGTTGTCGCCTCACAGCAAGAGGTTCACCGGTTCGATTCTCGGCTGGGGTGCCTTCTGTGTGGAGTTTGCATGTTCTCCCTGTGTTCGCGTGGGTTTCCTCCGGGTACTCCGGTTTCCTCCCACATTCCAAAGACATGCATCTGGAGCATTTCTCCCCAGGCCTCCGCTGAAAACAGGCTCTGTGGAACCTAGTCGGACTTTCCCGGTCAACAAAATGATAAATAAAAATAAAATCTATTTCAAAACCCTCTATGTCAGTATTGTTTCTGATCAAATTAGCCCAAGGCTCCATTACTAAAGTGAATAATAGTGGAGAAAGTGGACATCCTTGTTTTGTACCTTTAAGAATGGGTATTTTTTGTGAAACATATGTTCCTACCTTAATATAAGTCAATGTTCCTTTGTATAAATGCTCAATTAGATTTACAAATGCATCTGAGAAGTTTGTGCACTTCAGTAAGGTAAACAGATAGTCCCAACTTACTGAATCAAATGCTGAACTTATATCAAGACTAATAAGTGTTAAATCTTTCTTTTTCCTATTTGCAAAATCAATTAATGTTAAAGTTCTTCTTATATTATCAAAAGTATTTCTATTTACAATGAAGCCTGTCTGATCTATATCTATAATGCCGGAATGATTGTCTTCAATCTATCAGCAAAAATACTCATAAACATTTTATAATCAACATTAAGTAATGAGATGGGCGATATGAAGTACATCTAGTTGGATCTTTATTAGGTTTTAAAATTGGCGAAATAAATGTATATTGCCAAGATGGGGGTTATTAACTCAGTTTGGGCCAAAATAAAACCTTATGTATTAATGAATATGTACTTTTAGAAAGGATTTTATATATCTCTGGTATAATACCATCATTACCCGGTGCTTTGTTTGATTTAAGCTTATTTATTTGTGTAATAACCTCTGTATATGAAATACTTTTGTCCAATAGTTTAATCTGTTGTTTATTAAGCATTTTATTCATGTTTGTGGTTATAAACTCCTTTATTTTATCTTTAGGTTCCATGTTAATGTTATTATTGTTAATATTGTGAAAGTGATTTCTAAATTCATCTAGTATTTCTGGTAGACTAGAAACATTCTTCTTTCCTTAGAGAAAAGATTTCTTTGATATGGTTTTGTTTATTCAACCTTTTTGTTTTATTTTTAAGTCTATGTAAGTATTTGGGGCTTATTGAGTAAGACAAAACTTGTATTTCTCCAGAGTTATTTTAACTTTATGAGTTAAAATTTCTTTGTATTTCTCATTTAGTTTGTTTATTTCTTCAATTACTTTCTTATCCATAATATTTTCTTTATTATTATGTTTATAAGAGTCTAATTTACTTTGAATATCTAACAATTCCTTATCCCAAGATTTCCTTTTATTATTATACCATCTTATACTTTGTCCATATAGATATGATTTTAAGGCATCCCAAACATAGACAATGGAGACTTCAGGAGTATTATTTATGTCTAGAAAATGTTGTACTTCTGAAAGTATATATTCTTTATAGTCTTTTAGTTGAGTTAAGTATGCTGGTATCCTTTTGATCTGAACATTATGAGTATTTTTTATTATGAATTCAAAAACAATTGAATTATGATCAGATATAGGACATGAAATGATTTTGGAATTAATTAAATCTGTTACCATCTGGTTAGAAATAAAGACCCTATCTATTTTTGAATAAGTTTTGTATCTGTTAGAAAAAAAGGTGTATGGTAATGAATTTGAATCTATCTGATTATTAATATCATTCAAATGATAAGAATTAGCAAAATCATTTAAATGTTTTGCATTAGATGTAATTCTTTTTCCTATAGTGATAGTATCACTTTCATGTAGTATACAATTAAAGACACCAGCTAAAATAATATCTCCTATAGAGAATGATATGATCTTATCAAGATGATGTTTCACTGTATTAATACCAATTCCAGGTATCCAATATACATTAATTAAAGTGTAAGTCTTCCCATTAATTTGTATTGTAACCATACAAAACATTCCTTTGTCATCCTGATAAGACTTAATGGTTTTAGGAATGGGCATACTTTTATTCCATAAAATAGCCACTCCTCTTTTTTTCTGAGTGTGCTCTGAACTAACCAATACTGTATATTTGTTTGTGGCTAGTTTATCAATATCTTTTTCAAGAGATGGGTTTCTTGCAGGAAGACTAAGTTGGCCTTATGTAAATTAATGTATCTTATTAGGCTTGCCCTCTTACACGGATTATTCAGTCCATTAATGTTTAAAGAAATTCCTTTTAAAGATGTCATTTGGCATTTTTAAAACTTAAGAATCTTATGATCAAAATAACAAATAACAACATAAGTAATGTTACATCTCCTCCTTTAGGTGTACCTTTAAATATAGCTGTATTTATTGAATCTCTTATGGGATTTTGTATAGGATTCAATTTTGTTTGTAGTGACAATGAGTGTACAAAATATATTGTGGATGTCAAAACTATATACATATAACAATGAACAAGTGAAAATAATGTAAGGATTAAACCTTGCATCCAGCCTGGAGTTAAAAACTCCAACTTAGAGTAGTATTTACCACTCGAGTTAACCCCCTACCCTAAGCAGCAGTACCTCAGCTACCACCTTATCAATTTAATACTGGTTATATTTAACTTAAATTAACAGCTTTCAATTCAATTATCTAGCAAGACAAGACTACACATTTGATAAAACAGCATCATATAAACTAAAATAAACGTTAAAAAAACTATTCATACTACTATAAACATCTATGTAATATAATACACTTGTATTCAAATAGCATTCAAATAAACTTGATATTAGGAAACAAGAGGAGAGAGAGAAATAAAAGACGTGAAAGAGGGAGAGAGAGTGAAGGAAAAAAAAAAAAAAGGAAGGCATATTTACATATTAATTTATTCAAGGTATGTAAAAATAAGTTCTAACATTCATTTAAATCAAAAACTTTGGCTAATATGGTTCAGACATTACATATATTAAGATGCATCTATTTTCTGTCATGTAAATGCAGTCAACAGCTTCCAGAAAAAAAACCTTGAATTGCTTGTATATGAGCATTTTACTCATACTCATTATTGTCAATAGAATAAAATATTATATTTATAGAAGTTGTTATAAATCATACTGCATAGTTATGCAAATTCTCAGAAACACTTGCATTATTGTAAAAAAAAAAATCTGTATTTTGTATGTCTATACTACTGCTTTAAAATATATCACAAGACAATTTCTTCCAGAATAGAGTTATAAAGTTATTTATGCTTGTCAATCAGATGAATCAAATGAGTTAAAGTAATGTATATGTTTGGAATATAAGTTTTGAACACAGATTAGTATGCTGCAGTCAAGTAGATTTTCAAAAACACTTGAATAAATGTTTCATTTTCTATGCCTTCTAAAATGAGACATTTACTTACTACAAGAAACTGCATCATTTAAAATCATTATAACTGACATATTTTATGAATTATAACATAGATATTTAAGTAATTATATAAAATAACTCACATTTAAATGTCAAAGAGTTCATTTTCCTTCACATAGTCACATTTGCATCAGTTCTATTTCCTGGTAGAGTGTTCCTCCTGAATCTGTGATGTGTCAGTGTGATATCTGGGTCAAAGGTCAGATTGACTGCTTTCAGCTTCTCTGTGAGAATTCTGAGAGTTGAAGCTTTTGAAACAGCATGAGGACACTGTTCATGAAGTAGCCCACATCCCAGATTGTCTCCCTTAATATTTTGGTGGTAAACTTGTTAAAAACTAGTGACAAACATTAATTTAGCAGTGTAAATGCATCTAAACATGACAAAACCTTCGCGGTGTATTTTACAGGTTATTGCAGCCTCTATGTAAGTGAAATTAAGCCCAAGGTTATTAATAGGTAATAAAACTCAATATTATTGTCCAAACTCAATTTTTATGCAAATCTTATTATTTACTGTGTCTATATGATCAAAAGTATTTCTATATATTAATATGAGAAAAAAAATAAAGAGAAAGAATAAAGAAAAGAAAAAGAGAGTAGAAAATAAAAGAGTGTAAGGCAGAAATAAAAAAAATGTAAGAGAAAGCTATAAGAAGTATATACAATGGAATATTACTTACTGTTTATATTAATAGAGTTAAAAATAAAACATATTATTTACTATTATTTAGTTCTAATTATTATTAGTTAAAGCATGACATATTATTTACAAACAAGCATAAGCAGTATAATCAAGAAAGTATAATTAGGAATAGCATTTGAAGAACATATAAACTTTTTACAAGGAATAAATATGTTATTATTCTATTTATCATATTTTCATTACTCTTCTCTCCCTGCCCTCCCCCACCCTTTACCCACTACATAATCTAAATAGAATGTCATTGTTTAAACAAAGAAGAGAAGAAAAGGGGGAAAAAATGTATCAAATTACTGACCTTACTTCACTTTTTCAGAAAGAGAAACAAATTGAATAATAGCTTGTTATTAGTTCCTCAGATATTTTGACTAGTTATGAAACAAAACATTTCTTTACACACAGAGAATAAGTTTGATTAAATATTTTTCAGAACATTTGTGGCTTTCTGGAAATGCAGGAACTATATTTAAAAAGATTAATAATGAAGTAAAATGATGAGAAAAAAAAAGAAAAAAAACATAGAACAAATCATTTGTTCTTTAGTCTCTTCTTCTTCTCAGAAGTCTTCCACGAAGTTTCAGTTGCCAGTCTCTTTAATGAAGGACTAGCCCATTCCATTTCCTCTATTTTATCCAAAATCTTATTTTTTTTGATCAACAGTAAAGCAGAGTCTAAGTCATCAAAAATCTTAGGACCATCAGGAAGGAAGATTTTTAGCTTGGCAGGAAACAGAAGGTATGTTTTAAACTGTGCTTTTTTAAGCTCCCTTATTAGTGGCAGAAAAACTTTTCTTTTAGCTATTACCAAGGGAATATTGCATTTCTTCACATTCAGTTTTAATATGTGGCTTTAGAAACAGTCATTTGTTTGTGTTAGTCCCTCTTGTACAATGTTGGTGTCATGACAGAATCTATGACAGCTCTCAGTTTACATCTGCAAACTTGGTCAACAAGAGGCCTTTCACTTTAGCCTTGATGTCCAAGAAATAGATGCCAAACAGGATCAGGCTTAACTCTACTAGTAACCAGTATCTGGTGGAGGTGGTCTAACCAATCCTGACTTCTTGGGTTCTATCTGTGAGCCAGCCAGCCAGCATTCCAGTGAGTTATGTATGGATGGATGGATACCTAGTTCTGAGAGTTTTTCAACAATACCTGAGTGGGGTATTGTGTCAAATGCCTTGGCAGGCCAGCCAGGGTAAGTGATATGCACCATTTTCCCCTCATCCATAGCCTTAGTGACCCTCTTGAAGAAGTCTACCAGGTTAAGTAGGTAAGACCTGCTCTAAACAAAACCAAAATGAGATAAGTTCAGTGTCTGTAGTTTGCCAGTGTCTTTGTTGATCATTTCCATGATAATTTCTTCCATGAATTTGCATATTAGTCTTGTCAGACCGATGAGCCTGTAGTTCAACCTTATGAAGAGAAATGACCATTGTGGCGCTCTACTCACCTGATATGCAACCTGTTTTGTGGCTGTAGTGGAGGAGTTCCTCAAGTAGTCCTGCTAGGTCATGTTTTAGGCTATTTAGGAGATAACTGGAGATATTGTCACTGACCATTGAAGCAGTGCTTTCAACCTTAGTTGGGGGGTGAAGTTACAGCTAAATTTTTCAACCAATAGACTCACTATGTCATGCTGGTAAGTAAAGGTGGTGTCATTTACGACCAGTTCTGCACACTGCTGTGTGTTGCCTTTAATGTTTCTGACATAGGTGAAGAATACCTTAAGATTGTTCTTAGCCTGAAAGCCTATCCTGACCTCATAACTAGCCTTATTGGACTTTATTAGACTTCTTAGTTTATTATTCAGTTGAATCAGAAAGCTCTTGTTTCATTGAGCGTTGCTCCTTCCAATTTTGGCTGTGACTTTTTTCTTAAAGGATTTTACAAGAGGGGTTTGTTTTTGGTATTAGATTTGGGCTTAAGAATGGTAGATATGGCAGCCTCAATGCAGATTTTGACATGTTTGTACAGGATTTCTGAGAATAATTATGCATAGGTAGCTGTGTTCTTGGGGTTTGGGGAATCTTGAATTTTGTCAGACTGTCACTTAATAGGATGTAGTTTGCTTTAGAACAGTTCATAACTGTTATGGGTTTGTTAGGTTCATTAGGTTGATTTTTATTTCAAGGGAGACCGCTCTGTTGTCTGACCTCACCAATGAGGATATGACATGGAGGGTGCAATGCTCTCTGATGTTGGTGAGTACTAGATCCAGTATGTTTGATCCTCTGGTTGGAGTACACACTATGTAGTCCAGGGTGCTCATGTTGATAAAATCCAGGAAATGTTTTGCCTGTGAGTTAGAAGCGTTGTACATTTCCTAGTCTATAGAGGGGTTGTTAAAGGCTTCTATTAATAGGGTTTTTGGTTGGATGGTGAGCACCTCTAGTAGATCTAGATAAGAGTTGTGAGCTTCATGGGTTATAGAGGGTGACCTGTAGCTGGCTAGCACATGGTAAAGAACCTTACCTGTGGAGACTTGGATGTGGATGAACTGTAGGCCATCAGCTTGTTTATCCAGCCTGGAGTTGTATCTGTAATATAGATTTATATTTCTCCACCTTTAGCCCCAGTTTGTGCTTCTGTTAGTCTAAATGTATGAAAGGCATTCTAGCCTTGCATTGCTGCAGTATGTTCTGTGGCTTTAAACCAAGTCACAGTAACAGCACATATATCTACATTGTCCAGAATGAGGAAGCTTGTAAGGTGTAGAGTTTTGTCTTTGAGCAGTAACACCTTAAGGTTACTTTGATTTTTTTTGTTGGTAGTTTTGTCATTTTGATATTGCCTAAAAAAGGCTCTCAAGGAGGGGATAAGTTTTAGCCAATATCTGAAAGCCCAGAGGGATAGATGCAGACCATTATTGGCAAAGCAATGTGGTCTGTTAACTATGTCCTCCCATGCTGATAGATATTGGATCCACTCGGAGTGACACCAGAAACTAAAACAATTAAAAAATCAGTAACTTTCTGTTCATACTGTGACATCATCCTTGGTGAAGGTAGAATGCTGCTCAGTGCAAGGCAGGTACCTGTCTGTGACACACATTCAGAGATATCCGTAGTGTCTCTTTTCATATAGTCCAGTGAGGTTCATCTCAGGTCATTTACATGTACACGGACTATGATAGAAACATATTGGTATCTGTGGTGCAGTGACTTCAATGAGTACGTGATATTGCAGATCCTAACTCCAGATAGGCAACTAACCATTATCTTATCCTTGTCCATCTTGGTGAGAGGAGTATCAGTGTGTCATCCAATGCAATCCCTTTGACTAGAGTACTAAGTAAAATGTTTGCTTGCCTTATGGGCTTTGTTTTTAGGGGATCATTTGGTGTAGGTTTATGTGTCATGTCAGATGTTGCTTTTGCTGTGCATTTTAGTGATTGCTGAGGGTAGCTGTTGCTGTTTGACAGCTTAGGAGGTCTTTGAGGACTTGGAAGATTTCTTTTAAGTGCCTCAGTATAAGAAGGTGTATGTGTGGTGAGCGGTATGTGTGATAGATGGTTTACTACTAAAATGTAGATGATGGGTTCGGTGAACACAGACATGATGAATGACAGTTGGCCAATGCCCGTGTTGCTGAATGGTGGGAGAGCAAGAGTACATATCAACAAATGCAACTGTGCATTCACTGATATGTACTCGATGTTATGTGTAGAGATTGTGATACAGTGCGGATTGGGAAATCCATTTCCTCACTGCACTGTGATCTTTGAGTTGGAATATATGGTTCACTGGGGGTGTGGGGAGCTTAGCCCCCCACAGGGGGGGTGCAGGGGGGCTTGCCCTCCTGCTAAAATGTGAATGCCAGTGTAGATATTTAACTTACATTTGCACCTACACTGATATTTGACATAAATATTGAATTTGCTGAATTTGTTTAACAGATTCGGCATTTATGCTTAATTAGTATTCAGGAATTTATGGTTTTCGTTCGATGTTACAGACATTTTTGGCTGTGCTTTTCAAGTTTTTGATAGTAAACCATGATAGCTATAGTGTGAGTGTTATTGACAATCTTTGTTATAGCATACCTCTCAACCTGTTAGTGCAAGAAATCTGAACAAAGCCTGACAAAATGGGGGGGGCGGGGGCAAAGGCCCAAAAATAGGGACATATTTTAAATATTGCTCTTATAAACTTAGATAGTTGCTAGAGTAACAGGGCTTGTTTTAACATATATTTTCTGAAGGATTTGAAGTTTGAAACTCAAAGGTGTGCCATTATTTAGTGTCTTCAGTCCTCAGATCATTCAAGTGATTTCCCAGAAAACCACAAATGTTATAAGGAACAAACCAAAAGTATGAGCCAAAAATCTGGACATTCTACAAAAATCTGGACAGTTAAGAGGTATGCTTTATAGACATATTTTACAAACATGTATTTGCTACTATACTATTAATAGAAATGTCCTTATTATTAGATAATGTTTCTAACATAATTTTTATTCTTAAATGTAGAAGATAGAAGAGAACCTATAAATCCCTTAAACATATCACTGGTATTTAAAATACCCCTGTTGTTTATAACAATACTACAAACATCTGTGGTATCCCATGTGTAAATTACTGGAAACTGGATCATTGTGTCTGCTAATTTTATTACATAAGCTGCTTGATGTAAAGCTCCAAAAACTGGGGCAACTCTTGAACCCCTCAATCTGTTAAGTATTTCTGTATTATCAGTAATTTCATTTACCAAATAACCCCCATTAGCAAAGTCACTTTTCCTCTGATTCACATTCTCTTCTCAAAATCATTATCACTATTGGTAAGACATGAAGCACCCATACATTTAAAAAATGCTGACATATTCTATTACTTACTCCTGGATTTACTGAAACAATGGCAAACATTGAACTTGGAGCTTAGTAAGAAATATTTGATGCAAATGAATTGATTTTTTTAACCATGTACAGTTGTAGTTAGTTAATACTTTGCAAAATAATATTAAAAATAATGCCCTATTTAATACATTCACTATAAAATACAATGAGTTGCTTGAGTGAGTAAGTGTATTTGAAAACAAGTTAAAAAGACTCAGAGATTTTAGGTCTGTGATCTTTTTGGTTAAGAAACATTGTTAGTTTAATATATTTAGTGAGGTAGATACAAAGGAGGAGTTGTACCTAATAATTGGCATGAACAATGTTGAATATAAGGGAATGATTGCCTGTTTGGACTATGATGATATTCCTTTGGCAATTAGCTGGGCTAAATAAAAGGATTTTCTGACAACTATTGTTGCATGTTGGTCAGAGGAGAGGGAGTTATCAACCTAAGTATCAAGGTCCCTAACTGCATCTTTGTTTTGTAGAGGTGTGTTGTCTGGATAGTATGATGAAAGGAGGGGTTGTTTACCAAAGGTATGCTTTTTAGCATTTAGTTTGAGCCCACATTTAGTACATCAATAGTTTACTAGGGTAAGTTAATTCTTGAGGGGTTGGGTGTCATTGGGTGACTTAACAACAGCCCCCAATTTGCAATTGCCAGCAGACTTTGTTAGCCAGAGGTCTTTGCTGTCTGCTTGGAGATGTGGGAAGTAAATATCAAAAATAAGAGGTTTGGGCACCCAGTCCTGAGGGACACCAGTGATCATTTTCATACCTTCTCATGGAGTACCTGCAACTCTCACCATGTGTGTTCTGTCTTTCAGCCAGTTTGCTATCCATCTTATCACACAAGTAGATTTTTGTAACCATTTAGCTTTCGCATGATGCCAGCATGGTAAATGATGTCAAAGACCTTAGCCAGGTCATTGTATGCCACAAGCACTGCATGGCCACCATCTACAGCCTCTGTAACCATTCTGAAGAAATTTACCAGATGAAATGGAGAACTTATCTTCACAAAACCACATTTTTGGAAGTCAAGTCTAACAAGATTCTTGATATTACAGTTTATCACATCAGTTAGAATACATTCCATGACTTTACAAAGGAGGTGTGTTAGAATGACAGGTCCGTAATTACTTGTATTTGTTGTAAGGCCACCCTTATGTGGGGCATTGCCACTTCTGTGTGCCACATATTAGGGGTAAATACAGCAGCTAAACTTATGCTAAACAGTTTGATGAGTGTGACTGCATGGGCATGTTTAATGCTATTAATTAAGAACAAGATATACTGTCAGGTCCTGTGGTCTTGTTTAATACTTTTAATAAATGATATTTAGGGATAATTAGTGAAGTAAGGAATTCAGATATTAAAGATATTTGAATAGAACTCTTAGGGGTGAATTTGTTTGCAAGGCTATTGGCAAAGTCATTTGGGTCAGAATAGGAGGCCCTACTATGAATTATCTCTGAGCACTGTGGGGTATCTTTTCAGTTTTCTAACAGAGCTAAAGAAGGATTTAAATCCATAGGCTCCTTTGGTGGACCTGATAGTGATCTTCAGGTTTTTTTTGTGTAATGCTTTTCCATCTACTAAATAGTTTAAAGAGTTTCTTCTGTTGTTGTACGATTTATTTATGGTGGTGGACCACAAGGTTTGTTTCTGAATTTCCTGCGATAGTTGGGTTTGGGAGGGACTGCTACTTCTATACATTTTTCTAAATGGGTGTAGAATTCCTTAGTGAATTTTCCAGCTGTATTAAGGTCTAGGGAGGTACAGCTGCATTAAGGTTTAAAGAAGTGCAATCATAAATGAATTTTGATATTTCCTCACATAGTAGGTTGAGGTTAAATTCTGTATGGTTTGCTGTAGGAGCTTTTGCAAGTTGAAGACTACGACATTTTAAACTGCAAAGTATTTTAACACGTTGTCTGTTGAAATTCCTTCATTGTAAGTGGACAAAAGCACTCACATTAAATCTTCAGTATTTTGTTTCTGTAAGGAGTGGTGTTTATTTTCTGGTTTGAATTTATTTCATAGTCTTCAGTTGTTTTTTAAAAGCTTTTGCAAGTATACAGGAAAAGCTCACAAGTATATGGTCAAACTTCACTGGGGAGAAGATACCTGAGGAGTAGTGCAAAAAGGGGCCACATCTGAAAGAATCAGGTCAAGAATGATTCGCCCCCTTTTAGGTATATTTACTAGCTGCTCAAGGAAATTTTTATTTATTAAGTATAGCATTTTGGGGCATATCCATCAGTGGATGTAAGGGTGTCCCAGTTTATTCACAAGACAGGTGAAGTCACTCAAAATAAAGGAGTTTTTATAAATGGGGAGGCCATGTAGAACACCAAGGAATCTTTCATGGTCATCATGGGACAGAGAAGGTGTTCTGTAACAAGATATTAGCTGATACTTAAACCTACCTAGAGTGACCTGTTATTAAATGAGGTCAGTTTATGAGTCTCTGGGAATACCAGGAGATGTTCAGTGACAAATATGGAGATTACACCACAGTTGTCATTCTGCTTGAAAACATGAAAAGTGAAAAATCCTAGTACAGAGTGAGTGGTCTATTTACAATGAAACCAACTTTCAATAAGTACACAAACTTGGATGTTTTCCAAATGCAGTCTTCTAGCAGTAAAGAGAGCCACCTTAAAGCAATCCGGTTTTGGAGTGATATATTACTGACATTGGAATGTTACTCCACTAGACTCTACCTATAAAGGCACTGTGGGAGCAGCAAAAACAAATATATGATAGGATAGAAATGAGAAATAAGCCAAAGTTAACAAAGCAAGCCGGAATGTTATCATGCATCTCATCCCATATAGACACATTCTAATTTCTCTGGGATTATGCCAGCTATTTAACCAATTATCGTGTCTAATTATCGTTTCTTTATATCTAGACATCATTTGAGGTGAAGAAAGGATTCCAGATTGGACTAGTGTCTAACCTGAACTGTAACATGCCTGCAAAGTTCTGACAAGTCTCTCTGCATAGCCCTCAGGGATCTACATCTCAAGACATTCTCTCCTACATTAGGGTCCTTAGGACCCTTGTAATGTCAGTGATCCTGGCATCTGAAAGACAGCTCACTGTCTCCTTGTCCAGCCTTGTGTGTGATGAATCAGTGTACTTGACCGTAGAGTGACCTATCACTAAAACATTTTAACTTTGTGCTCATTTCTCTAAGTTGAGTTACTGCCCACATGCTTGCCTATAACCATTTTTTCCCCTGAGAATGCTTTACATTTTTTGTTGCACAACACAGAGTTTTGCTGTGTAAGAGTCATGCACTATACAGCCTACTGAGACAATATTTGTTTATATAAGAATGTTTTAATGTGATGTATCGGGGTATAGCTTGGAAGTATTAGTCATGGACTGTTACTGTATTACTGAATTAATATTTGTTTGCATCAGAATGCTTTACTTTGAGTTATGCACTACATAGTTTCGCAATAGTAACAGTATATTACTGTACAAACTGACTGAGTGCTAGTACTACTGGCTACTGCAGGCAGTGAGTCTGACAGATTGCATATGTTATATATTATAGTCAAATGTTTATGATAAAAATGTAATCATAAAATCACTGCTAAGGAGCAGAATGCAAATGCTTATGTATAGACTAAAGAAATTGTTGCAAGATTCTGTTTGTCCTGAAATTCTGAGTTATGTTGCTTAAGTAAGTGTGCTTATCCCATGTCCTTCTTGTGTAATATTTCTAGGTTTTCTTTCTCTTCCAGCTAAAATTCAAGACTCTCTCTCCATCTAAAACACTCTGCTTTCTGCTTACAAAAAACAAAAAAACTTGACTACTGCTCACACATTCTGAGTTGTTAGCTCAGTCACACATATACATTCCAGCAGGGAACTCAGAGTTTCCCACTGTGTTTAGGGCCACTGCATTACCAGTGTTTAGGGCCACTGTATTATTCACTTAAGGCTTATAGTGGATCGTCGTCCTATGTGTTATTGTTCATTGTCTCATAATAGTAGTGAGAACACAGTGTCCTGTCATAGAACCTGTGCTTACAACCTTAAACAATATTTATTATATTACTGGCTGCCCTTTTTCTTCTTCAGGTAACTGGTTATATTCTTGCTGCTGCTCTCTCAGCCAAAATTAATTTGTATCACTCCTCTCTGCAAACTTTCCTGCACTTAATTTGTTTGCTGTGAAACTGTAACTGTCTGAGGAAAACTGACCTGCAGATTCATAGTGTTTTGCACTTTACATCTCTACTGCAACTGCTGTCCGAAGTAGCATACCCTTTGTGTTTCCATAGCATGTGATAAGACTAATGGTCCTATTTCATAAAATTGTTCCACTGACAATATAACATAAAGACTCCCTGCTGGAGTTGGAGCTATTTCCCTCAACGCTCCCTTCCCAACATTAGTCCCCCGGGCACCCCTCATGGCATTACGTTTATAGGACTTACTCTCTACCCAGAATTTCTCACCCGTCTTAAAAACATACACATAAATATAGACATAGCCTGGGCACAAGAATGTACACAATTCCTAAACCATCAGTCTGCATTAAACACATTAACTTTCTCTTCTCTCTTATGTTTACTAACTAACCACAGTGATCACAAGTTACATCATCACTCAGCTATCTACCCTCCTATATTCATACCACTGTGTTCTCCTACCCTTCCTATATTCATACCCTAGTGTCCTAGCTTCTCTTTCTTTGATATATCTCTCTAAAAACCTACACAACATGCTTCTCTTAAATATTGCTGCATCCTTACTCCTCCTGTTTTATCACCTTACAACTTACTATACATCACTCAATCGTGTACACATTTCTCCCACTATGTGCTCCACCTCTAACCATTCAAATTACCCCACTTCATCACTAATCACTTCCATCTCCCAGTCTTTATTTCAAATTCAAATTACTAAATTCTCACACCTATCACATCAAAATAAAACTAATTGCTAAAGGTAAACCAAAACAATTATGTCAAACACATCCATTTCTCTCTCTCTTACCACTCTGTGGGGATATTCATCCCAACCTTGGACCCTTCTTCTATCCTGATTCCCCAGTAGCCTACAAAATTCATCCTAAGCCAATCCACCCAACTCAGCCCATCCATCTTCTTCCAAAACAAGGACCACACCACCATCAGCAAAATCATCAAAATCCAACCCACCTATCTCAAACAACTTAAACACATTCCCTTAAATACTCATAGCATCTATAATAAAGTTTCAGAGCTTCATGCTTGGATCTCCCACAATACACCAACTATTATTGTCATAAGTGAAACATGGTTAAAATTCCATATACTTGACTCTGAAATATTACTCCCTGGTTATAATATCATCAGAGCTGATAGAACTCAAAAATAGGTGGTCGAGTAGCTTTACTATACCCTAACTATCTTGAAATCCTACCATACAATAAACCTTTTTTCAAATTCCACAACACTGAACTCATCTCCCATCTTAAACTAAATAACCATAGCAACTATGTATTATAGTACTGTATATTCCCTCCAGGTAGTAATGATACAACACTGGAAAACATCCTAAACTGGATCTAATATACAATTTCTATGAAAAGATAATCCTAGGTGACATTAATTTCATTTGGCAGATTATCTCCACAGAATATCCATCAACTAGCCTCAACCTACTTTGATTGACTCAACTCATTTCTTCCTCCACACATTACAACTATCACCAAAACAATGGCTCAGTTCCTGACTGGATATTGGTGTCCAGTTCCAGTAAGTATGTCTCCAGTGGCACCCTGTCCGATTCCCTCAGTGACTGCCTTCCTATATATGCAACCTCTGTACCCATTATGTCAAACCAAACTTACTTAAAACTTCCTGTAACCTCACTAAATTTAATCCTGATATATTAACAGAATTCTAAGCTCCTTTAACTGGTCTATCTTGAAAAATATCCCACTCAATGAAACTGTACACAAATTTATCTCACTTTTCCTGAAAACTTTGAAAAGTCTGGTTCCAACTAGAACAAAAAAAATAAAGAATAACAGTACTCCTTGGTTATCCACTCAAAGCCAGTACCTAATGTATGAAACAGACAGTGCTTGAAAAGATTGGTTAAAATATACATCTCTCCAAAACCTACAACACTTTAAAGAACCATGTAACCCTACTAAAAGGCAGATTATTGCAGACAATTAAATCTACTTCAGTAACTCCTTACTAAATCAGTCTTCCAACCCTAAACACATCTGGTCTTCTATTAATTATATACTCCACCCTGGAGCATGCACCACTCCTAATCCTGCCCCAAATAAAAACTCCCTCCAAAATAGCTGCTCAGTTTACAACCTATTTTATAGAAAACATTAATGGCCTTACTAAAGATTTTCCTCCCACCAATCCTGATATGTCCTCTCATCAGGCAGCAAAGTGCCCCTATTTCCCACTAAAACCTAACCAGCCTACTACATCAATTATTTATTTTATTTATTTATTTTATTTATTTACATTTGTTGACCAGGAGTGTCCGACTGGACGTAGGTCCATTTTTAGCCGAGGCCCGGGGAGAAAAGCTCCACAGTTAAAATATACAGACAGTAGTTACATTGGATTTACATAGCAATTAACAATTTGATTAACATAGCAATTAATTATAAACATAGTTTCAGATGAAGAACATAGTACATCAGTAGAAAACTAGAATCTTTATCTGCGAAGTACATAACAGACATTAACAATTGTTACAATAAGAAGTTCCTGCTGTGTAATAAGTAGTAGGCTTATGAGCATCTGAGCCTGCTATAATCAAGGTAGCTAGTGGGGTGGAAAGAAAGGTAGTGGTTGGATGGGGTGGGTGATATTAGAGTGGGAGTGGCAAGGGCATAGCCAGCATGTTTTTAGGTGCACTTTTAGTAAAGTTTTGAAGTGGGTACATGATGGTATGGAGGTAATTGTGGGCGGGAGGGAGTTCCATAATCTGGCTATGGTGCAAGAGAATAGTGCTTGACCAGCAGTGTTACTGGCTTTAGTGATCTGCAAGTGACTTTTGTTGCTGGATCTTAGTGGTCTGGTGGTGCGATAAGGTTAGAGTAGATTCTGGAAGGATGGGACATTTAGTGGATGGTTTACTAGTTTTTGGGTGAGTGAGAGTTGATACCATTGAAGGAGGTGAGCGAGTTCAAGCCAGCCCAGTTCAGCAAGTGAGAGACAGTGGTGACTACGGTAGGATGCCCCTGTGGTGAATTTGGCGATTTTGTTGTAGCAGGTCTCTAGCTTGTTTAGATCGCATTGCCTTAGGTTGGTATATATTGGAGAGGCATAAAGTAGGGTGGAGATAAAGTGGGAATTTGCTACTGAAATCTTTGCTGCTTTGGTGAGAAGTTGCTTATTTTTGTATAATGCTTCTAGTTTTTTGTGGACTTTTTTATGGTCATGGATATGTATGTGAATTTCAAATTTTAGTTTATTGTCTATTTCCACTCCTAGCAATTTGGTGTGTTCTGTTGGGTGTATATTGATGTTGTCTTTTGCTGTGATGTTAAATAGTTTAAATTTTTGTTTAAGTTTTAATTTAAAAATTTAAATAAAATTATTAAACTGAAACCTCATTCTCCATCAGTAGATAATCTCCCAGCAGAATGCTCTGGCTGGCTTTCAGTTATATAGCCTATAGTGGGTCACTTCCAATTAACAGATCAATCAAGGAATCATATGTTCCTTTTGTATGAGAAAAAAGTCTTCATCCTCCTCCTTCATAAAGGAGAAACCACATTTGATATAATCATTTTCAGACCTATCGCCATATGATCACCTTTGTCAAAAATGACCCCATGACCTACCTCATCTCACCCATCTACTTTGTGCAGATGACATGGTACTATTTTGTGCAAGCAACTCAGTGTCCAAACTCCAGAAAAACTGGCAAAATTGTTCTTTGTCTTAATCCACTGGATCTCCTAGAAAAGTCTCCTTCTTGACTCCAACAAAGCCAAAACTATGTTTTTTTTGGCACCAAACAGAAGCTTCCAAAAACACAAAACTCTCTACATGTCTATGACCTCAATAATACTCCAAAAGAAAACACTAAAATGGTACAGCTTTCAAATACCTTGGCATTTGGTTTGACCTTTCCCTTAACTTTTCTCTTCACCTTGCCTATAAAAAGAAAGCATTGAATTGTTTCTGTTTTAGGACAATAAAATATCCCTGTTTCTTATTAAAACATCCAGAACAGTCATAGGCAAAATCATTTTAGTCTCCCAGCTTGAATACAAACTTCCCCTCATAGTTTCAGAATCAATAATAAACTCACACATTCAAACAATAACCAATTTAATTTGTAGATTTGTTACCCAGCCCCCTAAATTGAATACAACTGTAAAACACTCAAAAATGCAAAATAGCTCCCTGCACAACATAAGGTTAACCTTTCCTTGGATCCCAATGATTCAAATTCCAAGTCACCCAAACCTTGTCTCCCCTAACAACTAAACTAATTAGACAACCTTCCTCTTATAGCCTCAGGAACCACCGTGCCCCCACACTGCAACCCCAAAACTAAATGCTATTGTACAGATCACTGCTTTTCTATACTAGGCTCAATGCTCTAGGAAGATGCTCCACCCAGAAATAAAAGACACCTTATCTTACCCTGAATTTAGGACTCAGTTAATGGCTCTTCTCCTCTCATCAGCTAAATATCTTTGTCTCTTCTCCAGTCATAGGTTCATAGATAAGTACTAGGCTAGCCATCTTTGTAAGCCATTTTAAGCCTAGCTAGTTTTCTCTCAAAGGTGATAATCAAACTTTGTACCTTGTGTCCATGGGGTCCGTATCTGCTGATCAAGTTTTCAAAAACTCGAACTCCATATGGTCAAGACCATTTGATCAAGTTTTTGAAAACTAAAAGCTTTTGAATGGAGATCACGGTAGAGTGAGGATCTGGAAATTTACCCTTTTCCTCACAGTAGTGCAATCTCAGAGTTGGTAGCTATTTGTGTTTTTTCTTTTCAATGTTTGAGTTTTTGAAAACTCGATCTTTGGTCTCTTCAATATTTTTTTCATATTTCCAAAAAGTCGATCAACTAACATAGACTCATGTCTGTGAGGTAAACACCATAACCATTATACTAATCCCTCCCCCATCATGTCACCTAACCTAAGTTACATCATTGTCTGTTTCTCCTGCTAGTAACACTATTACTGCTCTGGTCTATTTCACTGACCTACACTATGTTGCTTAACATAACTTTCCACTCACATAAGTCTTTCACTTAACATAGCTTCCCATTCCAACTACTCACAAACTATAACATCCTTCATTCCACTCAGCTATCCTATCATTCTTGGAGGGCGCACTCAGGAAAGCACAGGAGTAGCATGGTCTAAGGGTCACTCCTTGCCTCAGGAGATTTATAATATGTTTTCTTGTATCTTAACTCATCTTTAAGTGAATATTAGCATTACAGTTAGTTGCAAAGGGTGTAATCAATAAAATTAAAAGGGCAATCTCTAATACAGCCATACAGAAGCACAATATGCAGAGACTGATCACCCTTTTTAAATTTCTCCAAGTCTTTTGGGTTTCTAATACCATGATGGAAATGGACCCCATTCACAAGTCAAGGTATAATTAAAGTTCATGAAATTAGTATTGCTTCATTCTATGATATTAGCCAGAAGTGCTCTTCGAAACATCTGCAATGTGCTCAGTAATGACTCCTTCTGCAGTTTGTATGGAGTTACATGTATCGGTAACATATCGATGTACAACTGTAAATTCCTTTTTTATAAGCCCAGTTGTTCCTACTACTACTGGAACTGTCTGGTTATCCTTCTTCCACATTGCCCTCTTTCCTGCCTGCAAATTCTTATATTTTATGACTTTGTATCTCTGTGTACATAAGACACTGTAGTCACTGGGTGTAGCAATTTCAATGATCAATGCTTTTGTCTTTTTTTCATTGACAACTATATCTGGTTTTCTCGCATATAATTTTTTGAACTGTTGGCAATGAATAATTCCATATGATATGAACTTCATCATTTTCTATGATGCTTTGTGGCTCATGTTTCCAGTGTTTTTCAGCTACCTCATTACCATAATGTTTGCACACTCCCCAGTGCAACAGTCTTGCCACATTATTATGCCTTTCAGTATACAGCCAACCAGCAATAAGATGTGAAACAGTTTCTATTTCTGTTTTACATAACCTACATTCATCTGTTTCTCCCATGTGTTCAAAAGACATTGTAAACCAACATGTATGCAGTCTACAGTCTTTGGCTGCTAATATTAACCTTTCATCTTTTGGTTTAAATTCACGTCTCCTTAACCATTTCTGTGTTTGATCCTGATCAACATGAGGTCCTACCAAGAGTTTTCTATGCTTGTAACTATATGAATTTCAACATTTCTTACCATCTCATCTGATCCTTCACCTTATTTTTTCTTTTGTTTTAATGACACATTCATTTGCTGCCTGATTTTTATCGACTTATGGTTTGATTTCCATTCTTTCTTGATGCCGATATGTTTCTGTTAAACTAAGCAGGCAAGTCGTCTTAGACTTATTCTCCTCATATTTCAAACCTTTCACTATGTTTTGGGTCTTGTCAGGTCAGCAGATATGTATGCAGTCCCACAGTTACAGATCTATACATGTAATCAATTTCAAAGAGGCCCATACCTTCTTCAGAATAGGGAATATATAATCTTTGTATGTGCTGATTTTTATAACTCATTTGATGAGCATGAATCATCCTTCTTGTTGTCCTGTCCAACCTATCCACCACCTTTTGGTGTCAGTCAGTCATTCCAAAACTGTAAGTGAGGACAGGAGGGGCAAATTGGTTCATACCTTGGACTTTGTTTCTAGATGTCAGAGATGTTTTCAGTATTAATTTTAGTCTTCTAAAATATTCCTTATTGAATTTTATTCACATTTCTTGGTGTTTTATTGTTGATACTTCATCAGTTCCCAAATATTTATACACTCTATCTTGCTCAAGTTCTTTTATATCCCAATCCTGTCCCAAGCTGATGTTTTCTTGGTCCTGCAGTTTTCCTGCTTTAAAAGTTGCTTTTGCACATTTATCAAGACCAAATGACATTCTTATATACTTTGAAAAAGCTTTGACCACTTGCAGTTGTGCTTTCAGTTCCTCATCTGATGAACTATACAGTTTTAAATCTTCTACAAAAAGAAGATGAGGAGTCTTTATGTTTGTTGTTTTTTGGGAGCCAAATTGTAGCCTTGACCTATTCTGTTAATTAGACAACTTAATGGGTTAAGGTAAGCCAAAAGAGCAGCGGTGACAGAGAGTCACCCTGGAATATCCCCCCTTTGAATTTTTATCCCTGGAATAATAATTTGTCCTTCATCGTGGCTTAACTGCAAAGTGGTTTGCCACTGTTTCATGGTCACTGCAATCTAACTGATCAGTGCAGAGTATATCTTATACATGTTTAAACACTTTTTTACCGATGAATGTGGGATACTGTCAACTGTTTTGTAGTCTATCTATGCCACACTTAGATTCATTCCCATTTTACAGTTCTTCATTATGACTTTATTTAACAACAAATGATCCTTTGTTCCATATGACTTTATTTTATTACCCTTTTGTTCTACTGCCATGATTGAGGTTTCTTCTAAATGACATAAACTGTGTCAGTATCAATTACAGGTATAGTTTATGCATTATTGGAAGGCAAGTTATTGGTCTATAGCTTTTACCATAGTTTGCAGGTTCACTTTTAAGCAGGAGCATTGTTTTTCCTGTGGTTAACCAGGCTGATGTCTGTTTGGGAATGTGCTTATAAATACTTCTTACTCATGACTAAATCTTAATGTAAAGATACCAATACTTTTAGCCAGAAGTTAGGTACTACATCTGGACCTGGGGTTTTCCAATTAGGAGCTTTTCCTAACTTTGTTTCAATCTCTCTGGCCATTACTTCATCCCATTTCATATGTTGTACATTTGAATTTCTTATTCTTGCTTTTACATCTTCTATCCATTTAACATCTTTCTTATGTTTCACAGGATCTTCACAGATATTTCTCCAAAATGTATCTATGTCTTCCTTTTTGGTGACATTTCAATTCCTTTCGCCTTGTTTCCCAGTTCTCCATAAACTTTTTTGGGTCATGAGTAAACTGCTTATCTTGTACTTTCCCTTTATATTTTTCTGCCTGTGCTGATATTTTTAATTTATTATTTGTGATAGTGCACAATAGATCCTGATCTGTTCTGATGATGCGCATTGCTTTTATCACATCTATCTTTCTTGTTTTTTTTGTTGATCTGTTCCCTCTTCTATACTCTTCTAACAGTGACACTTCTTGTCTTAACTGCTTTATAATTTTCTCTGTTTGATACTTCCATGATGGCATTCAATTTCTCCCCTTCTTTTCCCTCACTGCCCTGTGTTTTTGCGGTAAGACTTTATCTGTTATTAAATTAGCTGCACAATAGTATTTCCTGTTTACTTCTGTTATAGCACATGAATCTCTGTGGACAGTCCTAACTACTGCGTTCATTTGTTTTATCAAACTTCTAACTTTTGGGGTTTCAATGACTTTCTATAGTTTACTTCTTTTACGAGCATAATATGTCTGCCTATCTTTATTAAATCAAGCAACTCTCCTCTTAGATCATTTTCTTCTAAAGTGAAGGCACATTCTCTGTGCTCCATTTCATGTCGGCATCCTATAGAAAGTTTCAAAGCAATTTCCTGTGCCGCATTCTCTTCAGTTTCATCCTGTATCTTTCATTGCTATTTCATATGGGAACTCATTGTTCTATCACTCCACAACATTGACTGTGTCAGAGTTGCCACAGGTTCCTGTTCCTCCCCTTGCTGTGCAACTCCAACTGAATGTCTGTACTGGTTTCCTTTGGAAGGTTCCAAAGCATCTTCATATGGCAACTGATCAGATGTTTCTCACTTCACTGCTTTCTCCTTAATTTGGAGAACTATTGCTCTGTCCTGCTGTGGTATTTTCTGAGTTAGATTTTCTGCACTAAGTCCTTCACTTTGCAGGTACTCCATAACCTCAGTTTCTGCTTCTTTAACTTCTCTATTACTAATCCTTTTTTCTACTTTTCCTTTTTACTTTCTTGTTTTTTGTATTGCAATTTTTTCAGTATCCAGATGCCTTTGCTTGTATTTCTCTTCAGATATATTTTTGGTGTTGATCTTTTTGTATTGATTAGTTTTGCTTTCTCCTTTGCATAAATATTTTTCTTTTCCATGTCCCTATTTCTTCTTCAGATGTCTCCTGATCCTCCTGTTTCTCCTTACTTTGGGGACTCACTCTATCATGCTATGATGTAACCTATTTCATTCAGGGGGTCAGTGTTATAGGGTTTTCGTGCATGCACAAGTTCTAAGATGATATGGGTAGGTTTATCAAATCCATACTTCAATAACTTCACGTATGTGCCCCCATTTCCTGATTTGCTTATTTCCATACTGGAATATAATTTTTCAGTATAAAGACTTCTTAGGTTATTCATGTGAGAAGACTTTGCTTCCTTATTGGTTTACAAATTTATCAGAGCAGTAGTTTCAAGGGGGGGTGTGTGATTTCCCTTCTATGTTTCTTCTTGTGCTTCTGACCTTGATACCAACGGGCATTTGAGGGTGGTATAAAACCTCAGCTTGCCATTATGATAAGATGGCTCATAATTATTCAAACATTGATGACAAGAATAATATTGTAGGCATCAGATGTATGATATGGAATGTGAGTGGATGTTTTAATGTAATTAGAAAGGAATAATGCTAAGTTTTGTTTTTAAAGAGACTAAGCTCAAACAAGGGAAAATCAGTATATTGAATAAATATTGGAATGGGTGGGTCGCAACCAGTAGAGAAAGATCTGACAAAAGAGGAGTTGCCATTTTAATCATAAACAATACTAACTGATTACAAGAACATCAGTCAGATACTAATGGAGGAAGATGGACTGTAGTACAAGCTAACACTAATGCAAGATGAGTTTTCCTAGGGAATTTCTATGTTCTGTTCCGCAGTTTGTTCATACTTTGGATTATATTCATGTCCGTAATTGCATTTTTGAATACATTTATCTTAAAAAAAACTATCCTATCATTCCCACATAGACTACACACAGCTTTAATTATTATACAGACACTTCACTTTCTAAATGAGATTTCAGTTAATTTATTCTGAATAATATATATTATTATTGTATATACTTTTTACAGTTTAGCTAACAATGGTATTTTACAGATACGTATGTTCATTATGCTCTTGCGGTCTGTATCTAAATATAATTCAGACTTTCTTTGTATTCCTGCGGTGAGACTGAAATTGGTCAGCTGTGATGACTGCTTTACCCTGGTATAACAATTCTAAATAAATCTCAATATATCATTTGCTTCTAAATTTCTGTCAGATTATTTGACATTTCATCCCTTACTCAAGAGAGTTTCCTAAGATCAATATATTGCACTGAGTTAACACCACTTGATATTACTGTTATCAACATCTCCTATATGTTCCTGGACTTAGACATTAGCAGAGCTTTAAGTATGCCCTACTTGTCATCTGGCTGGAGCCTACCCATATTTATGGCAACTGGTGTAAGTTAATGACCACAATACAGGTGAGCTAGGGCTGTATGAATCTATAAATCATGTGTCTTAGTGAATATGCATAAAATTATTTAACTTAGATTTAGTGCCACTAATGTTAACATTTGTTGCATTCAAACCTTTCCTACCTATATTACAATTTCCTCAGGCTTCCATTTTCCTTCTCAAACACAACCATGGTTGCTCAACCAATTTGTGTGAAAGCAGGTCTCTTAAGACCCAATTAAATTTGGAGATAACTTTGAAGTTAGTAGGCAAAGCAGTTCTAACCTAAGTGTTAATAAGCAGAATATGTCAATTGCAGAAGGACACTTTATGTGCTTTTCTTATTTACTTATTAATTAGTTTTACAGGCTCTTTAATAATACAATATGCAGTATGTTTATAGCACAGGTTATCCATTACATCGTGGTTTGGTTGTGATGTGGTAGCTATGCAGATAGCCATTTGGTAAGAGAGATTATACGAGACAGGGTTGATTACATACAATAATTTAATGTAGCACCTAGGTTTCATGGTTATTAAACATTCCATACTTTTAATATAAATATATATATTAGGAGGGTGAATCTAATGACTTAGGGATTTTTTTTCCCAAAGTTACCTATCTAAGTAGTTTTGGTTGGGCAAACTCATGGAGATGCTCTAAGACAAACATTTAATTAATAATGAGACAGTGAGGTGAAACAGAACCTGAAACAAAAGAGCTCCATTGAAAAAAAATGGCAGACAGGGTTTAAAGATGTAGAAGAGGAGCATGGAGTAAAGGCTTTAAGTAAGGGAATGAATGAGACAGGAGGAAAAGGAGAGACAAGAAGAAAAGAGAAGCAACTGAGAAAGACTCTAGTTAGATTGAATGTGGTTACAGGAAAGGGGAGGAATCACTTCAGAAAATGGGCTGCAGAAAAGCAAAAATAATTGCAGGAGATGCGGAGGCAAAGGGGTTGGTAAGTGAAGTTATAAACAGGCTCAGAAAGAAGAAAATCAGGATAGTTATGGAAACGTGATTGAAAGGAAATTTAAGACTTTGACAGAACACAGCTATATGAAATGTATATAACTAAATCATTACATTTACATCATAGAGCATGGTGTCTTGAATAATGTCAGTGAAGTCAAGCTAGAAAGGAAATATAAAGTTATTACAGGATGGGTGATGACAGTAAAGTTCTTACATGTCTCCATGCGGTTCACCATAGATAACATCCTGTACCATATCCTACCAAGCTTCAGATCATTCTCAATGTCCAAAGAAACTCATAGCACATACTCAGACCTACTGATGGCTCTATACACTGGGAATCCTACATGATCTCAAATCTGCAGGCACAGAGATTCCTGAACTTTGCAAATACAAAGACTCTTGACCAGTTAGTGCATATAACCATTAGAGGTTTCAACATACTAAAATTTGTACTCACAAATATGGGAAAATGCTGCACCACAACCCCATGTCACATCCTCCCTGGTATGGCCTGACCATAAAGCTGTCTCCTTCAAAAATCAAAATCAACTCAGTAATCTGAGTAAACCCAGCAACAGTTAGGAACTATTCCAAGGCAAACTACCTTTCATTAAGCAATAGTTTCTCAAACTTCAGTGCCCCTCCAAACTCAGAGAACACTGCAGCCTATGCAGAATTGCTCACAGAGACTCTGTACAATCATATCAGTGGCTGTATAGAGACTGTTATACTTACCAGAAGTAAGCCAAAAAATAACGCCAAAAACAATCAGCATGTTGGTATCCCAAATTAAATAGGTTAAACAACAAAATAAAAAAATTGTGGCTAAAATCAGGTAGCATAACTCCTGTAAAGATAAGAACTCTTTTATCATCTTATAATAACTCAGTCAACTAAGAAGGTTAATTAAGTCCAATAAAGATAATTCTGAGGCCAAGATAGCCTCCCAGGCAAAAGCAACTAAAGACCTTCTTGAGCTATGTCAGAAACTTCAAAGGAAACAAACAGCAGTGTGATGAGCTAATAGTTTATTGTGTCATATTCACTGAGCCAGATGATATAATGGATGTTCTAGCTGACAAATTCATTTCCAATTTTACCCCCATTTCACCCTCCCAAGAAATACCTTGAAACATATCTCCTTCAGTAATAACTATAGAGCATGTCCTGGCTGCACTGGATAAGGCAAAAACAACCGACTCAATGGGCCCTGTTATTATCTCAGGATGCCTTCTCAGTACTCTAAACTATTTATGTTAGGGCCACTGCAGTCACTATTTAACTATAGTCTCAAAACAGGCTTTGTACCATGAGAGTGGAGGACTGCAATGGTCATTCCTCTTCATAAGGGTGGACCATCAACACATCTTAGAAACTGCAGAACCATTAGGCTGACTAATATGTAAATCAATGGAAAAATATCATGGAAATGATCAACAAAAACATAGGAGAACTTCAGAAACTGGATCCAACCCCGTTTTGCTTTGTCAAAGGAACATCATGCCTAGTGAACCTGGTGGATGTCTTTGAGAAGGTCACAAAGGCAATGGGTGAGGGTAAAATGGTGCATACTGCCTACCTTGACCTGGCTAAGCATTTGATACAATACCCCACTAGGGCATTTGTTAACAAACTTATGGAATTAGGTATAAACTCATATATAATGTGCTGGGTAGCCAGCTGGCTCACACATCTGACCCAGGAAGTTAGGACTGGTGAAACTCACCTCCACAGAGAGGTCTGTCACCAGTGCAGTCCTTCAAGCCTTCATGCTGGGCCTGCTCCTCTTTGGCATCTACTTCTTGGAAATTAATGCCAATGTTAAAGGCCACTGGCTAATCACATTTGCAAATAATTTCAAACTGGGAGTAATCATACAATTCCCCCCAGATGCAAATGTCTTACAAAAGGGTATAACAAAAACGAATGACTGGTGTCAAAGCTAAAGCTTAAAACTCAATCCCAAGAAATGCATTATAGCACCTTTTAGAAAGTTGGCCACCCAGTGAAATTACATCATCAATAAAACACCCCTAAGTGTTGACCCACTAGTCAGGGATCAGAAAACACATGCAGGCAGTAACCTGTCCTTTGATCAACATCTGTCCAAGGTAGTAAGCAAATCTTTCCATGTTGCTCAACTTATAAGTAATGGCATGGCATCTAGGTCCAGGGAAGTCATTGTTCCATTATACTCCACCCACAATAGACCAGACAGGGAGTATATTGCCCCCTTCAGTATGTAGCTGACTAGGCACATGTAGCAACTGGAACATCAACAAAAGTTCCTTACAAAAAGAATGCAGGGCATAAACACAATGTCCTATGCAGATTGCCTCAAAGACATATTGCTAAACTAGGTCTCCCCCAGACCACTGAGATGGAATCTACAATGAACCTTTTCTACATCAGCAAAACAAACATTATCAGAACAACTACTTCTAAAGACCAAATATTTTACTTGTGACATAAACAGGACATGTTGGAGAGACATATATGTATTTCAGAGATTTCCCATTCTCTGGAATAGGCACCCAATCCATGTGAAACAAAGCTCCTTCCTAACCATATTTAACAGTAACTTGGACCATTAAATGGAAAATCGAAAATTCAACCCTGGTCTGAAGCCTATGCCTCTGATGGACTATAAATCATATCCAACCAATAATCATCCCCTATATGAACATCTAAAAAATATAACTTGTGGGATATGTATTGGTTGCACATCTAGGCTTATAAAGGCCTTAGTGGTCATTAGCCTAGTATAAACCTATGAAACTATGAACTTGTATTGCTGTGAATTCATACAATCCACATTAGACAGACAATATTTTATTAAAAAGTGTCACTTTATATTTAATCACCAATGCTCATTACAATGTAGGGTCATAGCCATACGTATATAGTGTCCACCTTTTAACTGTGGTAGATAGTGTTACTTCCTATACGTTATCACTATAGCTATAAGAAGTTATGCTTTCTGTAAGGTGTTATAGTGCAGAATAAGTCTGTAAGAGGGGTCATTACAATGCACTTACCTTGAGCTATTTGAATTTAAAGGAGATAGCAAAGTTTTTTTTGTTTTCTTTTTCAGCCGACAGTAGTCTGGATGTACATCTAACAGATGCTTTACTCCTGATGCCACAATCAAGAAACAAAAGTAACAAATGGATGATGTAATTGTTAAAGTAAAACAAACAGCTTTCAATTAGAGACAATTAACTCTTTACTCTAAATGGGAAACATTTCTGTGTTTTTATTCAGCATTTACAAATATACTTGAAGACTCTGCAAATGCATCTGAAGACGTAGCAAGATTTTCTTAATAAAGACTAGTGAAATGTCCCATGCAGGTTAGAAGAGGCGATACTTGTAATATGAGTTTTGTATATTTTTGTTTTCTGAAAATATATTTGATGGAAGATATTTACACTGCACAGTGCGTTCATAGGCAGAGAAGTGAAACCAAAGGCTTCATTTTAACAAGGCAAATGTTCAGTGTTTTGAAACAATATTTGTTTGTGTTGATGCAATTTCTAGGAGTAAATAGACAGAGTAGTGTGGTTTCTGCTACAGATAATGGGGAAATACTCCTCTGAGCTTTACAAATTTCCTAAGTCTGTAACTTAATGGCTCTGATTGGTTATTTTGAAACAAACATTGGGCTGTTCAATTCCTTTAATTAGAACAGTTATATTTAAAACATTTCAAATATTATAGCTATTTATATTGTTTTATACTAAAGTTCATTCACATTTCAAAGCTGTTTTCAGAGCAGTTTTGGAGTTCTGTCAAAATGTAGCACTGAATTTTCCTTCAGGCGGTTGACACATAGTGAGAAACATTGCATCCATTTCTTTTCATCAGTGACCTTTGTTTCATTGCTGCATGCATTGATCGTTGAGCTCTGTGACTTTCCTGTGTGGGACTTGGCAGATATAAAACAATGTTGACAGGCTTCAGACATGCAAACATCCTTTCCACAGATGATTTTGAGGAAGGGATAAGTACCATAATACTGGTGTAAAGTTTCCATCCCCTTTCTGAATGGATCGGCATTTTGATATTAATCTCCAGGAATACTTGGTGTATAATTTGTTTAGAACTGAAGCATAGTTTGCTTGGAAATGAAGTTAGTATGTTATAAATTGACAGGTCTCAATCCGAATTATGGACCTAGAAATAAACTTATGAATGATCATTTTAGAGAGATTTTAACTACATCATTTGCTTCTGATTAAAATGCATTGTTGTATACCTCCTTTTGCTACAAAATTATTCATTCTGGAAGTTTTCGTTTTTTTCTTAGTGCTGTTTTCTAATGATTACAGAGACCTGTTTCTATTTGTTATTTTGCAGTTCCTGCAGGTATGACCCTAGCCCTGAGTAGCATCCTACCATTACCTAGAATGATACCACAGTACAAGGACAAAATGATTGACTTCAACAATTGGCTAAGCTTCTGGTGTCATTCCAGTATTTGTCTGCCTGGGATGACATGATTGATAAACCACGATGCTTTGCCAGAGATAGCCTGCACCTGTTGCCCTTGGGATTCCGGATACTGGCTAAGGCTCTTGCCACACCTATAGTGCCTATTTTAGGCAAAATTCAAATGACAAATTCACCACCGTAACAGGTACAAGGAAGCAAAATCTGAAGGTAATGTTACTCAAAGCTAGAAGTCTAAACTTCAAAATGCACTCAATCGAGGCACTCCTTAAAATGGAGAACATTGACATCTATGCAGTGACAGAGACCTGGTTCAAGGCTCCAGAGAGCACCCCTGCATTACCAGGCTATAATTCATACCACACCTTTCGGCCAGCTAACTTGGACCGAAGCACTAAAGGCAGAGGCGTGTCCCTATTCATTAAGGATATCCACACCCCCAGGTCAGTTGCTCAGCATAATGCATCTGAGATTATCCAAGTGCAACTAACTCTGGGCAAGACCGCAATGCAAATTGTAGCTTGCTACAGATCCCCCATCATGCCCCAGGATTCCCACTCCTCATTTCTTGATACACTGGAAAATACTAGGGTACAACCTAACACCCTAATAATGGGCAATTTCAACTACCCCACCATTAACTGGGAAAACTACTCATGTACCAACTCTTGTGCTCAACGTTTTCTGAAATTCATAAATTCCAATGCCTTGGATCAACTTATCCACACCCCCACCAGGAGCAGCAAAATCCTAGACCTGGTCATTACCAACATGGGTAACCAGTGTTCCACACTAGAGGTCAATTCCTCATTGGTCATATCTGACCACAAGCAAATCACCCTAGACATCCACATCCCAGCCCCACCCCCCATTAGGGAAATTACCGTAAAAAATTTCTCCAAAGCCAACTTCACGCTTCTTAAGACAGAAGTGGCAAACTTCACGTCACCCATGCTGATGGACAATAGAGATACGACTGCTGAATCCTATACAATTGCACTTTATAAGCACTTACACGAGTGCATGGATCGTGCAATCCCTAACAGAACCAAGATGCTATCCTCCAAAAAAAGGAAGCCAATCTGGTGGTCCCCTGCTATAGACAAACTCTACAACAGAAGAAAGAAACTGTTGCAAAAAAAAAGTAAAATCCCATGATTGGAGGAACTCCGAGGTCAGCCTCAGTAAGAAGCTGAGATCCCCCTTAAAATCCTCCAAAGCTAGTTACAAAAACAATATCACCACTGATTCTAAAGACAACCACAAAGCATTCTATAGGTATGTCAAGAATCTCAATGGCAATACTCAAATCTGCTCTGAGTTACAGCACAATGGCACAAAATATACAGAACCAACTGATATTGCCAACATCCTGGCAGATAGGTTCAGTGCTAACTTTACCCCTCTCTCATCCCCTAAAGGGCCCATGTCTATACCGGAAGAACGCAAAGTACCTGTAATCATGGCTGCACAGGTAAAAAACACACTCTCCAAAGCCAAGAACACAGCATCCATGGGACCTGACAACATCCCAGGCTGCGTTCCACATGAACTACAGAACGAACTGGCACCCCACCTAAAACGATGTTCAATCATAGCCTCACCTCAGGCTTTGTACCCACTGAATGGCGCACAGCAACAGTTATCCCACTCCACAAAGAGGGAGCCACCACGGACCCTGGGAACTACCACCCCAATAGCCTGACAAGCCTGGTCTGCAAGGCTATGGAGCTTATCGTCATGGAACTTATAAACAATGACATTGATAATCTTCAAACTCTGGACCCTACCCAGTTCAGGTTTGTAAAAGGCAGATCATGTCTCCTAAACCTGATAGATTTCTTTGAAGCGGTCAGCAAAGCTACAGATGAGGGTAAGGTGGTACACTCAGCCTATCTAGATCTCACCAAGGATTTGGACACCATCTCCCACTCTGGAATTATAGACAAACTCACTAAACTAGGTATAAATCCCTATGTCACAAGATGGGTTGCCAACTGGCTCACTGACCGAACCCACACTGTGAAAGTAGCAGACTCTAAATCCAACTTCAGACCAGTGACAAGTGGAGAACCACAGGGTTCAGTCCTAGGTCCTCTCGTGTTTAGTATCTACTTCTCTGAAGTACAGGCTAATGCATAAGGTCTTTGGCTAACAAAGTTCGCAGATGACTGCAAACTAGGAGCCATAATCAAATCTCATAACGATGTGGACTTCCTACAAAAGGGCCTCACTGAGACAGATGCCTGGTGTCAAAGCCATGGCCTCAAGCTCAATGCCAAAAATTGCATTGTTATCCCTTTTGGTAAAAACTCTGTACCCATGAACTACCACATAGGCAGTAGTCTACTTAACACCGAAAGTGTAATAAGAGACCTTGGGACACAGGTGGACAGTAGTCTCTCCTTTGATAATCACATCGCACAGTAGTCAGGAAATCCTTCTACGTGGCACACCTCATCACAAAAGGTTTCTCATCCAGGAAAAAAGAGGTCATTGTTCCCCTCTACTCATCACTCATTAGACCCATTATAGAGTACAACACCCCTTTTGGTATGTACCTAACAAGACATCTACAACAACTGGAGAGGCCACAAAAATACCTCACAAAGAGGATTACTGGCCTAAAACAGATGCCCTATGCAGACCGTCTCAAAAAACTCCAGCTTTACTCTGTCACATTTTGCCTACTCAGAAGTGATCTCTGCTTAGCATACAAAGCATTTCAAACCCAGAGCTGTTGGACATGCTTCACGTAAAGAAATCCCAATCCCTCTGAGCTACACGCTCTAGGGACTTAAACCTTGTCACCACAATAAACAGAACATGCTGGAAGGATAGATTCCTATCTCAGAGACTTCCCATACTCTGGAACAAACTACCTATCTATATCAAACAAAGCTCCTCATTAGCACTCTTCAAGAAAAATCTTGATGACTGGATGGGAGATAGGAAATTCATTCCGGGGATCACTTCTGTGGCTCTGCTTAACAGGGGCACAGGAAAATAATTTTCTTGAGTGGCAAAAGTCAGGGTACCGTTTGGCTAGGCTTATATAGGCCCTAGGGCCAATAGCCTAGTACCTACCTATGAACCTATGAACCTATATTTAACAATGTGGAACTAGATTTAGAAGCAAAATCACAAATCTCTTCAAATATGATTTAAAATCTTCTGCCTCAGATACCTAGGATCTCTGATTCAGTCCTGACTTCACTTTATTGCCTGTGTGAAATCTGCATGTACTCCTCATATCTACATGGGATTTTATCCAGGTGCTACTTTTTACTGTGATCTGCCACAACATGAGCTTTGACTGCTTACTCTAAATTGTCCATATATGTTGCATTTGTCATTTTCCTTGGAGTCTTGGTCATGGAAAAAGAAGACCCAGTTCCCTTAGAAACAAACAAGCAAATCTACATATATTTCTTATAACAAGTCATCTTGATGACTGGATGGGAGATAGGAAATTCATTCCGGGGATCATCACTGTGGTGGCTCTAACAGGGGGGCACAGGAAAATAATTTTTCTTGAAAAAAAAAGTCAGGGTTTGGCTAGGGGGCTATTATAGGCCCTATATAGTCTGTCTGACCCAAATATGCAATTCTACTCACTAGACTCTAGTTATGAAAATTTCCTGTTATTGTACAAAAAGTTTCCCTATTAATTTGATGAAACTTTAGTTTGTCGAACTACAAAAGATCGACAGCTAAAGATTGAAATATCCAAACTGCGAACAGCCAGCTAAACAAATTTTTCCCATGGAAAGAATTCACTTGGCCGTTACACAAAACAAAAACCTTTCAACCTGAATTAAGTGTGGGGCTTCACCCCCACACCCCCCACAACCCCACTAACTAATTATACTAACTCCGAGATTGCTCCACATTGGGGAAAGGGCAAATACCCATGAACGGTCAAGCAAATTCTTTTCCTGAGAAAAAAATTTTGTTAGTTGGCCGTTCGCAGTTTGGCTCTTTCGATCTTTAGCTGTCAAGCTTTTGTAGTTCAACAAGCTAATGTTTTGTCTGATTAATATGGAACCATATGAAAATAACACTAATACAAGCTTTGCCCTCAAAACTTCAATCAAAAGCATGCTCTCCAAACTAAAAACCTCATCAACAGCAGCCAACCTACTCCCCAGCTATTTCTTGAAACTCACAGCAGATGCTATTGCTATGCCAATCTCCACTCTCATAAACAGATCAATTGTTGAAAACTATGTGCTCAAACTCTGGAAAGTATCATATGTTACACCCATACATAAAGGTGAGACCTCCACTGAACTTAATAACTACAGACCCATTGCTTTACTCTCCCCCCTGGCCAAAATCCTAGAAAAATGCATTCATACCCAGATGCTAAAATATCTCATAGACAGCAACATTCTGTCACCTACTCAGTATGGTTTTAGACCTGCCCAGGGTACCACTACAGCCCTCCTCTGCTTCACAGACACAGTAAACCATCTAAAAAATGAAGGCCTGCAGGTGTCAACTCTTTTTTTGGATATGTCCAAAGCATTTGACACAATCTCGCACCAAATCCTGCTAAACAAACTAAACCATCATCACCTATCAAATTCCACTCTTACCTGGTTCCAAAGCTACTTAACTGACAGGTACCAAGATGTGAAATAGGAAAAGTCTCTCTCTCCTCAGTTGCCTATAACTATAGGAGTCCCACAGGGTTCTATCTTAGGACCACTACTATTCACAATCTTCATAAATTACCTCCATACATCCACACAGCATGCATCTATCATTCAGTATGCAGATGACACTACCTTAATCTGTGCTGCACAAAACATTCCCACCCTCCTGCAAACAACTCAACTAGCATTCTCTGATGTTGAAAACTACCTAACCAAAGCCCAACTTATCCTCAATCCAAAGAAAACTCAGCTTATGATTATAACCAGTTCTAACAAAAACACTGATAACAGTCAATTCACTATCTACTCCACAAATGCTACTCCAATTGCTCCAGTGGCATAGGCTAAGCTATTAGGAATAACCATAGACTCCCACCTAAAATTTGATAGTCATCTCAACTTAACTATTAAAAAAGTACATGACAAACTGTAATCACTCTACCGTATCAAACCATTTCTTATCAACAACACAAGATCAGCCATTGCTCGCTCCCAACTTCTATCTACCCTACTCTATGCATCTCCCATTCTGACTAATCTCAACAAAACTGAACTAAGCAAAATGGAACCCTGGTATAACAGAATTGCCCACTTTGCTGTAAATTGCTCATATAGAACTCATCAGTGTACTGCTTTGAGAAAGCTCCACTGGCTTGAACTGCCCAACCTCCTAACCTACAATCAGCTCTGCCTCTGTCATTCTATCTATTACCTCCCCAATAAGTGTCCTGCCCTCAAAAACCTAGTACAACATCACTCAGCCAAAAGGCCTCTTAGATCATCAAGCAAGCTACTACTAGAAGTCACCAACAGCTACAATAGCTTTGGAGATGCACTGTATAGTAGTTCAGTGGCTAAAAAATGGAACTCTGTCCCCACTAGCATTCAAAACACATCATCCAAAGCCTCCTTTAAAGACCTCATCAGGCAACATCTCAAGCAAAGTTGGCAGTGCCATGATTGCTCCCCAGGCTAGTGAAAGCGGATAAGGTACAAATACTAAACCTAGAGTACTTGATTAAGATTGAAAAATATTCTCACAAACACTGGCTAATCTACAGTGTATGTACTGTACCTGTGTACTATGTATGTGTTCTACCTATGTTCCAAATTTCAGCTGTACACCACAAATCTATTAAGTAGCTTTATTTTTAAATATTTTTTGTGTGTTCTCTTCACTGTAACTGTTGATGTGCTGCATACCACTGTAAAATCATGTCTGTTGTAATTTGTGTGTATACTGATCATGTCTAAATGTATCTGTAATTTTTCTATGTGGAGCTTTTCTCCCCGGGCCTCTGCTGAAAAAGGGCCTTTTCGGCTCAGTCAGACATCCCCGGTTAATAAATGTAAAATAAATAAATGTCAAGAGATGCAACAAGTACCATCTGCTGGCTGAACTTAGTATTACCTGCTCAGCTGAGAAGTTTCAAGGGAGAGAAATTTAGTGCTTCTCATGCTGTCAGTTTTCAATATGAGAGTATTTTGTTTTGTTTAGAAAATGGCTGTCAGTGTTCTTTTTCTGCAAAAAATGAAATAAGTTTTAAATTAAACCCAAATCTTTGTGATAATTATAAAAATAAAGGAGAGAATAGGATGTACACCAAATGATAATTGAAAACCTAAAGGCGAATATAGCACACCAATTGACAGGTTTGAATAGTGTTTATTATAACTGGGGAAAGAACAACTGAGAAATGGGACATTGGTATGGCCGGCAGGGGCTCAGTTCATTACTCCGCAGAGGACTTCATTTGTCTATGATCCAGTTCTGTTTACTATGGAGTTGTATACTGCAGTGGTTCAGTATCATTAGCCATTCAAGTAGTCAGATTTTTACTGAATGATGTCAGAGGGAATAACTATTCTTGATGACAAAGAAGACCTAGCAAGGTCAAAAATTAGATGTAGGTGTCCTGAAAGTATTTAAGCCCCCCCTCCAAAAACACCATCTCATATGCATTAATAGTTCTGATTTTTGTATTACGTGTGGGTTGTTGAACAAAAGCTTGTTTTATTCACTGCACTAAAGAATTAATTAAGTCATTAATCAACCTGCATTGTGTAAGATAGTATAAACATGATGCATTTTAGTAATATATTTTGCAGTAATTTCATTACAGCCTCCAGCAGCTGCAAAAGGGTTGCCATTTGTCAGGTCATATAGTCTGCATTATTTGGAGTGATGTTCAGAACCGTCTGATCTTCAGCATTTTAATGCTGCACAGGCAATTTATTCCTCCAGAACAGCAGGCACTATATTTGTATATGATGCACTGAAATGCAAAGCTGTTTGCCATCAGCAATGATAAGTTTCCTGTGGTAAACCTATCATGAACCACAAAATGCAATAAAACTGCCCAGTGAGATGTTACAACAAGAGAAATTGAAAAGATTTGTAATTAATAACGGAAAAAAATGATCAAATCCTAAAGAGATTATGAATATGTTTTGTCAAACACTTAAACATAGTGTTCATTGAGGCCGGACTTGCATATACCTTTCCAACAAACTTCAAATATTTATTAAAATAAAGGAGTGACTTGAGATGTACTCCCAAATATTTAACAGATGGATCCTATTCAGCATCTTTACAAAAAGGCCCTTTTCATGCCTGTCAACCTTTTAGTACAAGAAGTCTGAACAGAACCAAGATATTGGTGGGGTGAGGGCAAAGGCCCAAAAACAGGGATATATTTTAAATATTGCTCTTACAAATGTATAAAGTTGCTACAATAGCAGGTTTTGCATTAATATGCATTTTTCTGAAGGATATAAAGTCTGAACCTCAAATGCTTGTCATTATTTAATGACTTCGGTCCTCAGTGATTTGACAGAAACCCACAAATTTTATTAGGAACAGATTACAAACAGGAGGCAGAAATGTGGACATTCTGAGAAAATCTGGACAGCTGAGAGGTATTGCCCTTTTCAATAGACTTAGTGCAGGAGAAGCAAGATTTTAGTGTTTCTGATACTCAATGTTAAATTTATGATCAAATGACTAAAAGTAAATTGTTAAACATGCCTATGATTTTTTAAAACGTTTCATATTCACTGCCATCCAAGAAAACCTTATCATGATTAGTGCTGGTAGTATTAGATATGGATATAACCTTGCTAATAATATTGTGACAAAAAAGGTCATGACAAGAAGCCGACAGAATCCCCAAAATATAACATCCTAAAAGAGAAAAATACCTCATCAGCCTTCCCACATGTAAATATACAAGGAAATTCCTTATGAGGTCATTAGAATCAAAAGCTTTTATTAAATAGCAAAAAAAGGAAACTAAAATAACAGGTATCTTTATAATTTTTAGTGTTTGTTTCCAAACACACTATGCAAGATTTGAAGTATTACTGAGTGATAACTCTAGATATTAAAAAGAGAAAATATAGCTAATGCAAACAACTTCAAGCTTATTTGAATCAACCCTCTCAAAGGTGCCTTGGAGTCTGACCTTTGAAGTTGAAGATGTAATGCATTCAATGAATATGAGTGTGATAGAATAAAAATGCCTAAAAGAGGGCTCTAACCACATCATGGAAACCACCAATAGTCCTTCAGCAGCAAAGTGAGGATGGAAAAATAGACACTAGGACAGTAGGACACAGATTAATGTTTAAGGTAAAGAGGACCAATATCGTGATGGGCATACAATATAAGTACCAAGATCTTAAAACTGGTCATCAGTGACATCAGGAATTCTAAATACGGTGGAGACATCTGAGGTCACAGTCATGTAGTCTAAGATTAAGAGAATTATAATAATCTAGACTGGTCACAAAGAGCACATGAGAGAAAGAAAGATAAGGCATAATGTATGTACTGTCAACAGTTAACTGTTAAAGTAATCACTGAGAAAGCCTGTATCTCAGTGGGTAGCACAGATAGGAGCTTCTCCCTGTCAACCGGAAACCACACAAGGACAGTAAACTGAAAGACTGTAAAATCTGCTGAGTTTGCTGAATTTGCTGAAATTCATCTTCAGTAAAATGAATAGGATTCAAAAGTTTATGAGTTGGCTAGAGACAAAATAAAAGCTTCTATGGACAACTGCAACTACAACTAAAACTCCTATCACTGCGTCCCTGTCGATCATTTTACTCTCGTCTCTGGAGACCATTATTAGACTAATAATCTGGGTACATTGCATAGGAGTTTTTCTTTTATTGGTAAATCTAATGAACACAAAGGCCTCTTTATGATGTTAATCAGTGTATGTAAGGGTTGGAGCTGATTAAGGTCAATTAAGTAGCTTGTTCAGTGTCATACATTACACAAACATGGACAGGAAGGGTTTGCCAAGACTGCAGAGTGAGGCATAATAAATCTTAAGCTTTAATCCTTTGAACTCAATTACCAGATAGCTGGAAAGGTAAGGAAAGGAAGGAAAGGAAGAGTATTCACAGAAGCACCATGGTGCAGCGGTAGCATTGTCGCCTCACAGTAAGAGGTTCTTCCGTTCGATTCTCGGCTAGAGCGCCTTTTGTGTGGAGTCTGTATGTTCTCCCCACAGTCAAGTGGCATTTGAAAGACATGCTTTCTTCAACAGATGTTGAAGGTTGGGCATCAGGCTGGCACCTCAGCACCATAAAAATCGACTGCCAATCATCAGCGGACCGGAGTTACGCTGTGGCGTCCCCTAACCAGGAAAAGCCGAAAGAAAAACAACAACAACAACCATGAGGAATTACTCTCTTATAGTTTAAAAAACACACACACACACAAAAACAGTACTATTAAATATATGCATTCATAAATATGTCTTAATTGAAGCCTTGTTAAATGCATTGATGTAGTTGGTTCTAGAAATGCTGTGTTATCACAGTATTCATACAGGAGTGGAACATAGCATCTCTCGGGACTCAAAACACTCCATTTCAAACTATTAAATGTGCTCTATGGGTCAATATTCCTTGTTTTGTATGAAAGCAATCAGCAGTATTATTACTCTTCAAAGACTACATGTAGCAGTAAGATAAGAAGTTTCTGTTTGCTGTTAGAAATGAGCTACTAAATACAGTTAAATCATCATCATCATCAACCACTTTTACCCATATTCTACATGGACTAGTTAAATCAGTTGTCACTATTTTTCTCAGTTCAATACCACTCTCATACATTCTTCAAAGGTCATACTTATACTTAGCTGATACAAGTCCTCACTCATGCAATTCATCAATCTCTTTGCTGGACATCCACAGTTCTTCTTGCACTCTTCTTGTCTCTCCCAAATCAGCTTCACTAGATTGCCTTCTGCTTTCCAGCACATGCGCCTAAACCACTGCAATGTGTTCTGTTCTGTTTGACATTCTCTGCAATTGGAAATTTACTTTGGCTTCTGCACTGATGTCCTCATTTCTTTGTTTGTTCCACAGTGGGCATCCTACCACCTGCCTCAGGCACTTTATCTCCATCACCTCTAGCTTTCTCAAGTGCTTTGCCTTCACTGCTCAGATTCCTGTACCATACAGTAGAACTGCTTGTACCACTGCTTTATATACCTTACATTTCACATTCTTTGGCATTTTTCTGCCACACAATAACCCTGATATTCTGTGCTATTTGGCTGCAGCCTCTCTGATTCTTTGACTTTCTTATTCAGACTTCCCTTCTCCTCAACCACTCATTGCAGATACTGGAAATTGTAAACCTGATTCACTATTTTCCCCTTCTATCTCAATTTTTATATTCTTCAGATTCCCCTATTTGCTATCATGATAACTGTCTTGTCTATACTCAGTTTCATCCAATGTGCCTTCAGTTTCGCATTCTACTCATCTATCTTTTGCTGAAGTTCTTGTTCAAGCTCTGATTGTAACACAGCATAACTTGCATACAGCAGCTTTGTTTATCTGAGCCTTCCGACCTGTTTGTGAATGTAGTTCATCACCAGAATGAACCTCAGTGGCCTCACAGCTAATCTCTGATACACACTCACTACCACCGGGTATCCCTCTTTGAATCTGAACAGTGTTTGTACTTTTGCTATCGGCTCCTTGTCCATAGCCTGAACTAATTCTGCCAATTTTTCTGGGATTTTGAACCTTTGCAGGATTGTCCAAATCAGCTTTCTTGGGACCTTGTTATAAACTTTCTCAAGTCTTGGAATGATCAACTGGACTCTTTCTTCATCTCTAGCTTCTTCACAAGTATCTGTCTCACTACAAACATTAGGTCATTTGTGCTCCATCCTGATCTGAATCCCCTGTTATTTTTGCATTTTCATTTATCAGTCACTCTGTCCACAACTTTCATGCAGTGTGACAGGAGCTGGATACCATTTTACAGTTAAAATCTCCATACATTTTTCTGATTGTTCCTCCATATAGTTAGAAACTGCATACTTTGTTTTGATTGCTTTGAATTTGTAACTATACTCGAAAAATAAATTCAGTTCCAGTAAGGCAGTATGCGCACCGATAGTAGTATGCTTCACCAAGATAAAGTGTCACCACTGATTCAATTCACATAGCAGTCCAACAAGGTAGCAGCAAAATCACTTTAATAAAACATTTAAAATACACGTTGAGCGCTTTCATCTATAACATATAGACTTCTTCAGAACAAATTTCCAATGTAAAAGGACAGCTTTTATAAGCAAACCCATCTAAAATCATTTGCCTAATTAATTAATCACTTAAAAAGTTAACCCTATGTCTGCTACCTCATCTCATACTAAGTGTTGTTCTCATTTAGTAACAAATATCTATCTCTTACCTAACATTTGATGCACAACTTATGTTGTATGAGCACACCATTTGTTTTGTTGAGTACTTGCTAGTCCATTTAGCGTTTAGCATGCAGTTTAGCTGGTCTTAATATTGGGAACACAGTGTGTACACACACATACATTTTTAAATGAGGGTATAGGACTTCAATTTTAATTATTTTTATCAAATTATTTTCACTATTTAAAAATAATTTGTATCATACAAGAAAAGTATATGTTAGGTAAGAGATAGATATTTCTTACTAAATGAGAACACTTAGTATGAGATGAGGTAGCAGACATAGGGTTAACTTTTTAAGTGATTAATTAATTAGGCAAATGATTTTAGATGGGTTTGCTTATAAAAAATTTGTTCTGAAGAAGTCTATATGTTATAGATAATTGAATCAGTGGTGACACTTTATCTTGGTGAAGTATACTACTTATTCATTTGGCTGTTTCAGGTACTGTTTGGACATTTACTGAATTTGTAACTATGTCATGACTTGATGCTTTTCTGCACCTTACTACGCATTAATATCTTCACTAAGCTATAAAACAGCAGAGATTAATGTGGCATTAAACTGCCATGCACTACATCTAACAACACACTGTTTGCTTGTGTCATCCAGCATATTAAATTATGCCTTAAATGTATAACACTGGTTAACACTTATAAACTAGTAGGTAGGATTATAACTAAATTGCAAAGAAATTATGTATAATAAAA